>NW_020837961.1:4961332-5030743 GCF_003676395.1 Aethalodelphis obliquidens | reverse complement strand
AAAAAAAAAAAAAAAAAAAAAAAAAAAAAAAATTAAGCCTCCCGAGGATGCAGAGGCTAAACCCTTGATTTCTTTTACTCCCTGGACTAAAGCTGAACTGTGAGCCATAGTCAAAAATTTTCCCAAAATAACCCAAGATCCTGCCAGAAATAGTGAGGAATTTAATATAGTCATTCAGACGTATCAACCTGGTTTCTCTTTCATCAGCTAGTTTATATGCTTGTTGGTGAAGGCCAGACCTGCATTGGATGAAAACCAGTAATTGGGAAAGTCCTGACAGGTCTCTAGAATTACACCTAGGAGACCATCCACTAACTTATTATATGATCGGGCTCAAGCAATTGCTAGGTGTGTTCATCAGGACATTTTTTCAAAGCTTGTTAACTGGAACAAAATTCAGGCTCGCACATAAAATCTGATGAACCTGTTCATGACTATTCTATGGACTTCAGATTATTTATTTATTTATTTGCGGTACGCGGGCCTCTCACTGTTATGGCCTCTCCCGTTGCGGAGCACAGGCTCCGGACGCACAGGCTCAGCGGCCATGGCTCACGGGCCCAGCCGCTCCGCGGCATGTGGGATCTTCCCGGACCGGGGCACGAACCCGTGTCCCCTGCATCGGCAGGTGGACTCTCAACCACTGCTCCACCAGGGAAGCCCGACTTCAGATTATTATTTTTTTCTTTTTTTCTTTTTTTTTTTTTTGCAGTTTGGGGATGAATCTCTTCCAGTCCTAAGTGACACCAGAGCCACACACTTGGTGTTCAACCCCATTATTATAAAGCAGCCCCTGCCTCAGAATACTAAAACAGTTCAAATAGTGGGGATCTCTAGTGAACCTCAAGAGGTTCCTGTCTCTGAACCTGTTCCCTTTTGTTTAGGCCCTTTGAGAGATACACACCATTTTCCCCTTTGTTACTCTGACCCTATCTATTTATTAGGCTTCTTGGAAAACTATCATACTGGAATGTCTTTCTTCCAAAAGGGGAAAATAATTCTAGAATTTGACAGTAGTCATCAAAGTAACCAGCCAAGTGAATTAAATGACCCTTTGACACCTTTTATTTGCTCCATCTCTGATGGTACTAGAGCTGATTCTGGAAACACTTATCATTTGTTCCTATTGAATCAGCTACTAACCTCCTTCTGGGGAAAATCTCCAACTGATGTTAGCAAAATTCACCGCACACCTCCCATCATGATTCAGATAGATACCTCAAAATCTCTACCCAGAATTAATCAATATCCTATAGGATATAGAGTCCTTTACCATAAGGACGTAAGGCATAAAGCCCATAATAGAAGATTACAGGGCTCAAGGCCTCTTATCCCTGTACTAGCCCCTGTCACACTCTCATTTCACTATTAAGAAAACCTAAGGACTAAGGATGGAGGTTTGTCTGGGACCTCTGAGCAATAAACAACATTGTTATCCCTTGACACCCTGTTGTTCCTAATCTCATACTAACATCCATTCCCACCAGAAGTAAATTCTTCACTGTAACTGATTTGTGCAGTGCATTCTTTCATATTCCAGTTGATGAAGCTACCCGATATCTTTTTGCCTTCACTTGGGAAGAGAAATATTCACCTGTACACCTGACACTAATATAATACCATAAATCAGTTATACATTGTCGACTGAAACAAAAATGCACAACCTAAAAGTTGAGAATATGTTTTATTTGGTGGACATACTGAGGACGTAAGCCCAGAAGACACCCTCTCAGATAGCTCTGAGGGACTGTTCTGAAGAGGTAAGGCAGGAGCCAGGTATATAGGGATTTTTGCAAAAACAACAGCAACATCAAAAAAGCAAAACAACAACAAAACAAACAAACAAAAAAACCCAAAACAGGTAGCTAGAAATCAAAAGATGACTGTTAATTAAAGAAAACCAGACATCTCAAAGTAAGAGTTTAGCGCTTTTCTGTGTATGGGAAGAAGCAAGAGTCTGGGCTCATTGAAATCATTCCTATGATGTGTACCTTAACGATCTAGGGCCAGTGTCCTGCTTCTCTCCATCCTGAATGTCCTCAGGGTGCACAGTCTGGGGTTCCTGCTGTGGCCGATGGCTTGATGGCCACAACATCCCTTTGTTTACCAATATGGCAAGCAACATTCCTTGTCCACAACATCAATTTCAATAAAAGAAAAGAAAAAGAAAAAAGAGTCCAGATGTAGAATCAGGCCTACCTGGGGTGACATGCCAGCTCCCATCCAACCAGCGCTGTGACCTTGGGTATGTTTATTAACCTACCTAAGCCTGTTTCTTTGTGTGTGAAAAGAGGATAATAATACTTTGCAAAGATTAAATATGATGTTTATAAATAGATTAGCATAGTGTTTGGTACCTGAGAAGCAACAGGTTGCAAGGTACCTGGAGATGTATCTTCCTGTTCAAAATCAAATAGGGGAAAAAAGCAAGAACAAGGAAATAACTTTCTTACGATTTTATGATTCACATTTGCTTCATCTTAATTTGTGCTTAATACTTAATCCACAACACTTGGAATAATTGTGTTTTATTATTTTTTTCCTAAAGTAAGAATGATGTTAAGATGTCGTGATCCTTTTATATAACCCGATAAGTTTTTTTGGCATTGTGAATAACTTCACTCCCTAATTTATCTGTGTGCAGTCAACATATTTAGGTATTAATCTTAATTATGTTTAATAATATAAAAAGCTAATCCATGTGTTGAGTGATACAGCTCTACAGAAAAACAAAGACAAACAAACAAACCAAAAAAGAACAAAAATATTTCATCTGGACAGTAATGTCTTAAGGTCATACTGACAGTCCTTCTTATTTCTTACAAATCCTGAAGTCTGATCTGGATGATATAAAGTCCCTAGAGGTTCTCTTTGTTGCAGTATGTGGATGATTTGCTTCTTTGCTCTCCTTCTTAAGCTTCTTCACAGGGAGACAGCATCCACTTCCTAGAGCTTTCAGGCTTAAAGATACAAAAAGTCTCCAAAGAAAGATTGCAGTTTTCCCAAACTCAGATTTGGTACTTAGGGGATCTGATATCAGAACAAGATCCACATGACATCATGGTGTCCTCAGTTTCCAAAAACCCAAAACTAAACACCAACTGTAAGGTTTTCTCAGGATAGTTGGTTATTGCCAAAATTGGATTCCAAATTTCTTCCTTGTGGCCAAGACTTTACATGTTTTACTCAACAATAACAACGTTGACCCAATTTTATGGGAAGAACTTGACAACATAGCCTTCAAGACTTCAGATGAGAGTTGGATGAACCCACCTGCCCTTGGGCATCCCAATTATCAGATTTCCTTTCTCCATTTTGTGTATGAAAAGAAGGGAACACCCTTGGGGTACTCGCCCAAAAACATGGGGACCACCATCGACCCATAGGGTATTATAGCCTACAACTGGACCCTGTGGCATGGGGATACCCCCCTTGTCATAAAGCCATTATGAAAACTGCCCTTTTGCTTAATATCTCCAAGAAAATCATGGGATTCCCTTTAACCATTTTTGTACCTCATGCAATAGAATCTCCCCTGAATTCTCATCGCACTCAACATTTCTCAGTCAGCAGCCTCAACTCCCATGAAGTTCTCTTTAACTGCCCCTCTCAGAACCGTTTTACATCGTAATAATCTTAACCTGGATACTCTTCTTCCCTCCATCACTGACAAAATCCCTCTCAACTGCTTAATGCTGACAGACCACTCCTGGCTCTTCGTAATGATCTACAGAAAGCTCCTGTGGGTAACTCTGACCTCAAATGGTTCACTGATGGTTCTTATTTAAAAGGTGACAATAACAAATATTGTGCTATGTATGGTATTACAACTCCTTTTAACGTTATTGAGGCAAGACCTTTACCTCTGGATACTTTGGCCTTATCACCTAAATTATACACTCTTACAGGGGCTTGTACTTTAGCCAAGGACAAACCTGCCGATATTTATAGTGATGGCAGATATGCTTTTGGAGTAGCTCATGATTTTGGAATGTTATGGAAGCAATGTGGCTTCTTTGCTTCCAGTGGAAATAAAATTTAAAATGGCCCCTATGTTCAGGAATTATTGGATGCAATAATTTTACGTGCCACTTTAGCTATTATTAAGATCTAAGAACATTCTAAACTTCACTGTCTGGTGGCTATGGGAAATTACTTTGCTGACATTTCCTCAAGGAATGCTGTCCTTAAAGGGACCAACCAGCAGCCAAGCCTCTGTCATGATTCAAAGGGATATTTCCCCAAATGAGAATTTTAAAAAACTGGCTAAAGAAGCCCAGCGATTGGCCTCAGAAAAGGAAAAACAGAACTGGAAATTCAACAATTTTTGGTTTGATAAAAGAGAAAGCCCAAGTTTGGACCAAATAACAACCCGGTTCTAGCAGACACTCTAAAATTTCTACTCCTCCCTACTGTACGTGCCTTAACCCATCAGTCTACTGACAAAATGAGAGCCTTCATGAATCAGTGTTGGTGGGGAAACATTAATAAGGCTTCAAAGAGTGCCTACCTCCTTGTCTCACTATCCAAAGTACAACTCAGGGAAGCATGTTCATCCTGCTCTGGGGGCATTTTAAACCACCTAATGGACAATCTGAGGTCTGGAAAATGGATTTCATATAACTTCCTCCTCTCATGGATATAAATATGTTTTAGTCATGGTGTGTGTGTTTTCACACTGCACTGAAGCCTTCCCTTGCAGACAGGCTACTGCCTCTTCTGCAGCTAAAATCCTTTTTAGCCCTACCTGAGGAACTCCTCTCAAACTTTATAGTGATGGAGGAACCCATTGTACCAGCCAGGTACTTTGACAAGTCTGTGCTCTTTGGCCAGCTTTGCAGCTCTTTCTTTAACTGCATTATCGGAAGACTCAACTGGCAAAATCTGTAGAGGTGCTAGAAATACCTTGGCCAAAAGCATTGCCCTTGGTCCTTTTTAATCTCAGATCCACCCTTTTTGGGACTCATAAACTCTCAGCTTTGAGGTTTGTCACAGATGCTCGATGCACTTGACTCCTGCTTCTTTTGACCCACAACGGATAAAAGGAGAGACACTCCGATATTACAAAGACCTAATTGCTTCTCTTAAAAATAACCATGTTTTGGTAGAGCAACCTTTTCACAGTGTGCCCTTGAGAGACACAGACCCTAAGCATCATGTTTTGTAAACTGGAGATTTTGTTTATTGGAAAAGACACCTCCCATAGAACTCTCTCCACCCTCACTGGAGACACCCCTATCTGGTACTGCTAACCAACTCTTGTGTCGCCAAACTCCAAGGGATAGACTCTTGGATTCACATGACACCTAAAGAAAGCGCTGAACCTTGACAGGACCTGTGCATCATCTGGTGACCTGAAAGTAAAGATTTCCTGCAACTGAAGCAGATGACATCTGATGAGACAGCTTTCTCAAGATAGCCAGACCAAGGCTGTTGGAAGTTTGTCACCAGACCTTTGATGATGACTTAGCACTTCAGATGATCTCCAGTGCCTATGCTCTTGATAACATATGGACTTCTCCCTCCTACCCCTCCTTGTTACTTGAATGTGACCTTAACAGGTTTCCAATCTGTGCACTTTCCCTCCAATGTGAGACACTACACCCAGGAAAGGTCCTTTCTGACACTGAGGGACAAAAAGTCAGTGAACCTAGAAAAACTAACTCTTGATCAATGATGCTTAGAGAGAGGTCTTGATCAAGAGGGGGAAATGTAAAAAATGTAATAAACAGAAAACTCAATTAAATAGAGTTGGGAGACCAGAAGGGGGATCTCTCACACCCTGTGACAACAGCAGAGCCCAGCAGGAGGAAGAAAGACTCCTCTTCTTTCTTGGCCAAGCCATGGATTCTTTGTTTATTACATCCCTCCCAACTTCCTTTTCCTCTCTATAAAAGCAGTCTCCTTCCGTTGCCATGCATATGGTTTGCCATGATTACAGACCCAGAACTGCAATTCTCTGCTGATCCTGAATAAACCCATCTTTGTTGGAGAAATATCAGTTCATTTGTTTCAGATCAACATCAATATTAAGTTCTTCTACTTTCTTAGATTCTTAGATTCCTGGTTCTCTTTAAAAGTCCAGCTCAAATGTCATACTTGTTGAAAAGTCTTCCTTCACTCTCCCATCGCTTTCTCTCTCTTTCGTATTCCTTTGGTACATCCCTCTTCTGTAGTACATGCTTGTACTATAATACATTTCTCTACTAAAGTACTTATGGCTTGCTTCCAACTTGTCTTTTTTACTAAACTGTTAGCTACTTAAGGGCAGGGACTGTGTTTTTCACCTTCCTGTATGCCCAGTTCATGATGCAGTGCATAGGCATGCTAGTAAGTAAATGATCACGGAGTGAACAACTAGGTATTTGAATTGTTCCCAAACCTATGCTTCTGGTCTTAGCCTTTCTATTCAACTCCATTCTCATATTTTCAAAGGGCTGCTGGCATTTTTCAATTGACTGTGTAGTTTTTCCTCAAACTCAACATCACAAACTCATTATGTTGTCCAACTTCTCCATCTTTATCAGTAATACCAACTTCCTTCCAGTTTCCTTGTTAGACATTTTAGAGTACTTTGAGTCTTCTTCTGATGCTGAGGATTTCCTTTACTCTATTTCACTGACTCTAGCCTCTGTTCAGACTTTCATCACTCAATTCCTGGAAAAATACAAAACCTTTTTGGCTGGCTGGAGGGTATTCTGACTCAAATTTCTTTTCTTCTTAAATTAATATGCATATCTCTGCAAGATCATCACTGAAGTATCATTTTATTCATGTCCATGTGTTGTTCTATTTATCAAATAGTTTTGTGAATGTGTATGACACATGCCATTCTCTTGTATAAAAACTTAATTAATGTTCACATGAACTAAATGAGATAGTATTTTTATCTCTATTTTATAGATAAGGAAAATGAAATTTAGGTATGTTAGACTCTCTGCCCAAAGTCAGTTACACCAACAAGGAAATGGTAGAGCTGAGATTTGAACACAGGTCTATTTAGCTGGGAACACTGAGCTCTGCTTAATCACTGCATTAGAGAATAGTATCTCGAGTTTAAATTCCTGCCTCTTTTTGGAAGGTCTCCATGATACAGCCAATCAATCTTATTTAACTTCCTTTCACATTTCAGATATCTTTCTCGTTATCTCCTGTGCGTTGACCTTTTCACTTCAATTAAATTGTAAGCTCCAGAGACTATGCATTATTCTTGTCTTAATTTCTATGAAGGTCTAGTACTGTGGAGGGCACACAGTAAAACTCCGTGAATAAATGATACCGTCTTTGGTACAGTTCTCGGCACATATGCATGCTTAATCAGTGGTCACGACGATTATTATTTATTATTACTCGAGGGGTGGATGCATCAAGTTGAAGTCCTAACAGAAAACCAGAAAATTCTGATCTCTGCCTCAATCCTAAGAACTTCTTCCTTATGACCCAGAATTATGGTTTCTCAGGCCAAGTTAGTCATTTTAATTACATCCCACCCTTTCTGCGAAGCGGTATCAACTATAACATCAACCAGCAGCAACACTTTTTCCACGATTAGTGCTCTCTTTAAATTGGGAGCGCTTTGGAGGAAAAAAAAAAATGGAAGAGTTGTAATCGTTTTGAGATGGATGGTCATCGTGCTTGCTGTCTATCCACGGCTGGAACTCCATTTAACTTTAAGGAAGTCTACTAGAAGTGCCTGCTCAAGGATTCCTGGCTCAAGTTTCTGATGTGTACGGTCTCGGCCCATCAGGCATCTCCCTGTCCTGTCATCCCTCCTACCAGTCTCCGCCTCCGCGGAATTGTCCCAGATCCTGCAGCAGCTGCAGGAAAGTCTCTCCATCCCTCTTTGCGGAGTGAGACGCACTTCCCAAGACGCAGGAAATTGGGCGGCTTTCGGACCCCGCAGTCCAGGCTGCAAAGGCCTGCGGCCCCGCCCCGGCCCCGGCCCCGCCCGCCCCGCCCCGCCCCAGAGAACGCCGTCGCGTCTCTCTACGTCACGCGCTGCCGGAAGTGCAGCTGCGTGCACGGCGGGGGTACGTCTCCGGACGGTTCCGCGCGCTGTTTCGCGTGCAGCTCCCCGAGCCGCGCGGGAAGCGGCCCAGCGCTTCGTTGTCGCCTCCGCCGCCGAGGTGGTGTATCTCCCTGCGCGGGCGCTCCGAGCGCGGCGCCATGGAGGTGGTGGAGGCCGCCGCCGCTCAGCTGCAAACTCTGAAATTCGGTGGCGCCGGCGTCGGGGTTGACCAAGGTCTGGCCGTGCCGGCTCCGGACCCCGCTCCGGTCGCAGCACCGGGGGCGGACGAGGGGGCCCCGGACCTTGCGGGGGAGCAGCCGCCTCAGCTCGCCCCGCCGTCGCTCCCGGAGCCGCATCGCGGAGGGAGCAGCTTGGAGACGTCGGACTCCGACTCGGACTCCGACTCGGACAGGTCGGGCGCCCGGCGGTCCGGGGCGCGGGGCCCGGGGCGGGTTCGGGGAGCGGGAGGGCCCGGGGAGCCGGGGCGCGTTCCTCGCCGCCCCCTGTGGATCGCGCTCGGGGTCTGAGCATCGCTGTCAGGGCCCCTCGTCCCCGAAGTCTGGGGGTCTTGTGTACACCATATCGTTTTCAGCTAGAGTATAGGAAATCTGTGGATATAGGGTTGTTCCGTGACCAGTCGTGTGGCGTGTCCTTGGTGGTTATAGCTTATAGTTTGGGGCAGAGCCGACTTTTCCCCATCCAGTTTAGTGTGTGCGCTTGTTTGTGGAGCCAGATAATTGGAGCATCAGGAGAAGGATTTTATGTGTTTACAAGTTGGGTCCCGGCAGTTTTGTTCGTAGAAGCTTTCTGGTGAGGAATTATTAATGAAATTAGCGAAATATTGTTATTTTAGTGTTACTGCAGGCTTCCGTAGGTTTTATGAGCCACCTCCCCCCTCTCTCGCGGTGTCTTTTAAATATGAAAGTTTTGTGGAGGGAGGGGACTTCGGCGTGACGTTACTACACCACGCTGCACATCGTCTACAAGTGTTTGACTGTGTCTTGTGCGACAAGACCATTAACAAAATAGATACTACCCCTGCCCTGCATTCTGCTGAGAGGAACGAAAAATAAAAGTAAACATACCAATCAGCCAATGAGTTGGTGACAGTTACCACGAAGGAACAAGCTAGGCACTGAGAAAGTAACAGGAGAACCCAACCCGGTCGGACCCTCTGGCCATGATAAAGTTTTAATTCTAATGGGTGGAGAAACTATTGAAGAATTTTTGAGCAGATAATTGACATGCTCAGGTTAACGTCCTGATGTTTTGCTCTGTGGATAAGGAATTGAACTGGGCTCAAGAGTGAAAGCAGAATGGGCAGGGTTAGTGTGGAAGCAGTTGGAAAGATGTTCCGTTAGTCCACGATGTGACCATGTTTGGATTGAATATTTTGACATCTCCCTGATCAGGGTCGCTAGTAGATGTTGTAGTGGCCGAGTCAGAGAGGCATCAGTTGGGTGGATGGTGGTGCTGTTTACTGGGATGGGGGCTGTAGACCAATAGGAGTATTAACTTCGGACAGTTAATTTGAGGTTTCCCTCACAACAAATTGGAGATGTCATGTAAGCAGTAGGATGATGAGTTTAGAGTTCAGAGGACAATTCTGGTATGGACATGTAAATTTGAACATCAGATTACAGATAAAACTTACTTGAACTTTTTAATATGGATGTTTTCAAACTCATACAAAGTACAGAGAGTAATACAATGAATGAACATATACTCATCACCAAACTTGACACTTTCCATTATTTTGCTAACTTTGTTTTATCTAACATTTCTAACATTTTTTTTAACCTGGTAGTGTTAAAACAAATTTCAGACAGCATGCCACCTTACCTGTAAATTCTTTACTATTCATCTCTGATAAAATACTTTTTACATAACCACCATGTCATTATAAATCATAGTAAAATGAACCCTAATTCCTTAATATCACCTAATACACACTCTGTATTCAGATTTTTCTAGCGGAATAGGAGTCACGTTTACCAGTTTTATCGTTGACTGAGAATGCAATAGCTTGAAATGATTCCAAGGTTTCCACCTCTGGTGACTGGATTGAGGACTAAACAATGAAATAAAAGTAGAAGCTCGAAGACAGAAGCAGATTTAGTAAGGAGAATGCACTTTTTTCTTTTAACTTGTGAGTGTGAGACATGTATAGGTCATTCATACCACAGTTGCTGGTAAGCAGCTAGAGATCAGGAGAGGAGCCTGGGGATATCAAGGCTGAAGATTTGGGAGTTATCTGCACATTGGTAATGATTGAGCTCATTGGAGTGGATGAGGTTATCCATGGAAAGAGTACCAGAGAAAGAAGAGAACATGAGGATGGGACTCTTAGAAACAGTACATACAAGGAGCTGAAGTGGCTACCAGCAAACAATTTAAGAGGAGAGTTACTGGCACTGAGAATTGCTGTGGAAGTCAAGGGCTAAAGGAGATTTCAGAGAGTAGTGTTCAGCATGGTTAGTAACTTTGAGGAGTTTCCAAATTGAAGACTGAGAAGAAACTCTCTTGGCTTAGTTGTGATTTGGTCCTTGGTGACTAATAAGAGAGGTGCCTTTCCCAGAATTCTCGTCTGTCAGTGATTTGTCACATGCTTAATTATATTCAGACTGTGGCATGACACGTGAGGCAGTTGTAATAAGAGGGTTTGGGTTATAGCAGGGATTTTGTGATCAATGGATTAAAGACTGCTTTCCAAATACCATAGTCAGTTTCGAAATGCTAAGCTTTTGAACAGCAGCCATAAACATCTAGTAAGGTAGATATTTCCTAGTTGAATAATCGTATTTTGGTACCCTCATAATAATGCTTTTGTACTGTTTTCAATTTTTTTCTTCTCTACAGTGAAACAGATTCCGATAGTTCAAGCTCCTCTTCTTCCTCATCATCATCCTCATCGTCTTCATCCCGTATATCCCTCCCTGCAGTGCTGTCAGATGGAGAAGATGATTTACAAGTTGAGAAGGAAAATAAGAATTTTCCTCTTAAAACAAAAGATGAGTTACTTCTGAGTGTAAGTACTTAGATTTGTTACTGAACTTAATTTGCATGTTCTAAAATATTTTATGGTACCAGTATTGATCTCATTTGGCCTATATCTGCTCCATAAATTTGAATACCTTTCTCAGCTTTTATTGGTCATACCTTTGCCATGCCTTGGCTTTCTTAAGTAAAAGAAAGTATTGATCTGAATAATTTCTCAGGTTGCTTCCAACGCTAACATTTGACAGTTGTGCTGGGCATCCAGTTTGGCTTGCTGCTTTTCATTTTTTATCTTCCCTAAAGAGTGTAAAGATTTTTTTTTTTTTTGCTCTACAACTCAGGAAATTTTGCTAAGTAGCAATTGAAATTATCTTTTTAATCGACTGCATTTAGAGAAATAGTGAAATTAGGTCGGTTGCACTTTTGAGGATTTATATTTACTTGAAGTTTTTGCAGTGTTTTCATTATTACAGTTGGAAAAAACTTGTTTATTGTGGATTGGTATTGACATTTGATAGGTTTGGTCTATAAATTTAACTCTTGTGTGCTTATTTCCTTCTAAGCTGTTACTAGGAGGTTGATGGTAGTCTGGTTGAATGAAACCTTATGATCCAAGAGGAAAGTCTTCTCAGAATTTCACAGGATATTGCCACATGTTTATTCTCCCCACTCCCACGTGTACTTTAGTTATTAAAGCTTTTAAAAACCTTAATGATCACTGACTGTAATGATATAATACTTAAATCAATGAAGTAGTAAAGCAAGATTTGAAAAAAAATTTTAAAGCCTAGAGTCATTCAGGCACCTTTTCATGACTGTATTCACTCGATATTATTTCCTTTTTCTCGTAAGAAATTTCCTATCTCACTTAACACCTCATGTATTGAGAACCCTTGGATTTGTATGCAACTTCATCATTAATTTATATTTCCCTAGTATAGACATTGATCTCTGTCAGTGGTCTTTTTACACAAAGCCTCTCCCAACTTATGACTATTTTCTGAAAGTATTGGGAAACTTGATCTTTTCCCTGTATCTTGATCACCTTTTTATTTAAGTTCTCTCTTAGAGTATAAGAGTCAACAAATAAAGGACCACAGTACTTTGATTTATGTATGTGTTTCATTTTCTTATTTATCTTACTAGACCTAGAATTTTTCCCTTGGAATTTAATGCAAAATATTAGTCAATATACTTAGGTATTTTTCTGGATAGAGTGCTCGTATTTTCATCAGAAAGTCAAAAAGGGTCTGTGTCCATAGAGGCCAGGAACCACGTTCTTGAGGACTGAGTTCAGACCTGGTCTTCGCGGTTCCCTTAGTGCCCAGCAGAGTGCTTTTCGGTTGTGGGGTTCTCAGTCAACGGTAATATGTGATTGTAGAATGGGTGAGTGAACAGGCATCTTACATTCACCCACTTTTAAACTATTACAGCACACCTGCCATATGCCAAGTGCTGTAAACAAGACCCATCCCCTTTCTGCTGTCATAGTACCTACTGGAGAGAGAGAGAGAGAGAGAGAGTAAATGAAGCAGAGACAAATACAGTCACTTGCTGGAAGTGCTGTTGAATTGTGAGTGTATGCTTGGCTCATATCAGAAAATTGCATTTTTGCTGGGAAGGAAAGTATGTTAGCTTTTAAAACTTGGAGTAGTGTGCTGCTCTGTTCCTTTTTGTGCCAGTTCTGAAGGATCTTTGGGAAGGATGGAAGGGGCAATTATAGTCTTTATTTTTAAATTTTGGGTTCTTAACTAGCTGTTTACTTTATATTTTCATGATTAGGAAATAAATGTACTTGAAGTTCCTAGTCTTTTAAGCCACTCTGGTGCCAGAGCTAGGTGCAGGAATGAGTTCTCTGGTCTGCCCTAAATCTTTTTGACTTAGGGTCTGAAAGAGTATCTGAGGACTCCTTCAGGACTTTAGCTCTGAAGTTCAAGGGAAGAGAATGACTTGGCCCTGAACACCAAGGATGGTGTGGCTACAAGTACTCAGTATCTTTAGGACTCTGCTCTTTTTCTGTTGCTCTGTAGGTGTTTCTGCGCAGGGCTGGTGGCTTGGCCACTGATACTCCTGTATGAAAGCCATGGAGAGAACTTGTGCTGGTTTACCGGGGGCTCGGTACTCAGGCCTGAACAAATAATTGAGTCTAGTGAGATGGGTATTCGGATTGCCTGGACATGAGTTACCTAGGCACTGCTCTTCTTGTGGAGAGTGTGTAGGAAAGTGTGTGCTTGAGAGAAAGCACAGGGTGAGTGTGAGAGCCAGGTGACAGAAAGGAAGCGTGAGAGCGTGTGGAATTTGAGGAGGGCGGGAGCTGGGTGGGTGTTTTCAACCCCATGCAAACCACAAGGAATGGGTTCTCGGTCACAGGAAAGGGAGGCTTAGAACACTTCAGACGGGGTTGCTGTTCTGTCAGTAATAGTATTTATCTTCTGTGGAGGGGAAGAGGGAAATAATAATACTTGGGAGCAGTTAATCACATGACTTACATTGGACTCTTGTGGCGGCAACAGAGACCCTCAAATTGCATCAAGAGAAGGGGGATTTGTTGGAAACTTACTTGGATAGGAAAGCCATCGGGAACCAAGCTAGCTCTTGTGGATGGCCATGCTGTTTCTTTTGTACGCTTCTTGGGACTCTCATCGATCCAAGTGTCATATTCTTGTTTCCTGACTCACTTCTTCTGTTTGCCTGCAGAGTCATCTTTTTAATTCTCGCTTACACCTGCATTCCTCTTCTTGCTCCTGGCTGTACGTCTGGTCTCTCCTACTTTAAACTTCTCCACGAGCTGGCTATTAGCGCCATATTCTTTCCTGACTATGACAGCTTAGATTTGTCTTTTTTCAGAAGACGGCAGTCCGCGCTTCCTGGGAAGCATCCCCTCCTTTGTTACAACTAGCTCTGGCTGGTATTGAATGTGCCATTTGTTCAGGTCTACTGGTGTGTGTCTTCTTAGGCAGCAGGGGTTGTGCAGCGGAACTGTTTGCTCTGTGTAGTCTATTAATTTAATTTCCTAATGAAATTCTGAAGAAGATGAGAGAAATATTCTGTGTTGTCTTTGCCAAAAGGCATACATAAATTAAAATGGGCCAAACAGTTAATACCAGTTTCAGAGTTTGTGCTGGATCATTGAGATCTTTAGAACATAAACATGCCCAGTTTAGCCCGGTTTTATGTCCTACCTCTTTATGAAGTATCTCATATGCTAGGCTGTTTGCTATTGTTGTTCAGGCATGCCGAGCTTAATTTTTACCTCCATTTAGCCTGTTTGTCAAACAGGAATGTTGCCTTCCTGGGTCGAGCTTTTTAAATCTTTTCCATTGTTGCAAAGTTAGGTCCTGGTGATCTACCTACTAGCTATTGCGGATCTCTCATTGTAAGAATGTGGGAGCTACAGTGAGGTAACCTCGAGATTGTTCTTTTAGAATTAAACAGTTGCTTTTTAAAAAAATTTTAGTTAATTTATTTATTTTGGGCTGTGTTGGGTCTTTGTTGCTGCGTGTGGGCTTTCTCTAGTTGCGGCAAGTGGGGGCTACTCTTTGTTGCGGTGCGCGGGCTTCTCATTGCGGTGGCTTCTCTTGTTGCGGAGCACAGGCTCTAGGCACGCGGGCTCCAGTAGTGGCTCGCGGGCACTAGAGTGCAGGCTCAGTAGTTGTGGCACTAGATTTAAACAGTTGCAACAATCTCTTGGGATGACGAGATGTGGTTATAACTTGTTTTAAAAAAAGATGAGAGGAAGAGGAAAAATGAGGGATTGGTCAGCCATAGAGGCATTGGAAAGGAGAATAGACTTAATTGGCTTTTTTCTTAATGTCACAATTACATAATATATGACAAAGTTAACCAAGTGGAATCATTCTTTTAGAACATAAACCCTTTAATGCTGAGAAGGTTTATATTAATATGTAATCTATACAGTAAATATAAAGCAGTATGCATATTACAGTTTTGGAACTACATTAAACCACATAGGGTTTATTCAGTGTTTCAGTGAATTGGAAAATTAGGTTCTATTTGAAGAAGTTTCTCATCAATTTATGTTCTTAACTGTTCTTTCAAATAAATCTGATGTAATTAAAATTTAGAATCATAAGGACATTCATGGGATTGTGACATTGCAAAGTCTTAATCAGAAATGAATTGTATAAATTAGTACCTATTGAAAACCTGAAGTTTTTACTTAATATTTTAAAATTATAATCACAGTGCTTTTGGGGATAAAACATAAATAATACTGCAATATAGATAATGTGTATTTATACATGTAATATAACATGACCAAGAAAAAAACTTAATGCTTGTAGGCAATTCTTGGTAAATTTACCTTCATAATTTAGAGACTGCCTATATTATGTTGTATATATACCATATATATACACAATATATGGTATGTAATTTACAATATACAGTATATAGGCAATATACAAATGCAATGTATGTATATATACAATATACAGTATAATATAGGTAACATACAAATGCAGTATAATTAGGTTGACCCTTATAGTTGTAGTTAGGGTGAGTACACTTTTTCTGATTCTGGCAGTGCAGACCCTTATCCTAACGTGAGGATATGGAAATACGTGGGCCACCTCAAGTGGTCAGAAGTTACAGTGGATTATTTCACATTTTTGACTTCCCACCATCTTGAAATTGTATTGCACCTTGTTCTACAGTTAATAATCGTTGATTGAATGTGGTGTTTTCAGGGCCCAACTTGGTTGATGAGTTTTGTCCTAAATGCAGGCCTTGTTCAACTTCAGCTTTTTATGACTTTAGTATATCTGGAATTATTATATCATATCTTAGAATACCGATGGCACTTACTAGCATTCTCAAAATACCTGATATTTAAGAAATGGCTTATATACTTGAGAGGAGGTAGGTTTTCATTAATACTTGGTGCTTTTTAAAAACAGTGCTCAGATTTTTTAAAAAATTAAGATTTTGTGCTTCATTGCACAGTTTTTTCAGTAAGGCTTGTATGAAGCACAAATAATCCTGAATAAATACTGATTTATTCAGTAGAGTATCCATATATACCCTGTGTATATACATGTATATGATCATTATTACACAGAAACATTCCATTTATTAGCTTTCTCCATCCCCAGTAGATTTAATAAGTGAGTTGTGATTGTTTTTAGAGAATAAAGACAAATGTCTGTAGAGAAGACTCCAGCTAGAGAGTGAGCATACACACTTGGCTGAAAGCAGAGTAACAACAGAGTTGATGACTGAATGCCCAGTGAATTGTACCAGGTACAGGAAGCTGAAGGAGTGAGTGGAAGGGGAGATGAGTTGCAGTGCAGTGGTCAGGGAACACATCGTGGCTTGACCTTAGATTGAAAGGTGGATAGGATCTCCATAGAAACGGACAGGTGAGCAGGATAGGAAATTTCCCAGTGAAAGAACCAAGTCTGTCGCAGCGGAGTTGTGTCCCCGGTGTTGGTTACGCTGTAGGGGCTCAGGAAATGTTTCTTTGTTCACTCATCATCCATGGGAGTGTTTTCAATTCTAAAATGGATACTTTTTAACCTTTTCACACTTCTGAAAAGTTGGGACTAATAATTGATGGCAGTGATTAGCTTCACAGTTTCTTGGCAGTGCTTTTAATTTTGTGGTATATAAAGTCAGCGTCTTAGATTCCGTGAGGTACGGACTCCTCAGTTAACATAAAAGATAATGCTTAGGCTTATATTCGTCATTGAAGGTTTTTTCTTATGGAGATGGATTATGATTTTATTTTACTTTATATTTATGCCAGTTAACTTTCGAGAGTATTCTTATGAGCTTTGTTTTTGTGACAATAATTTTAGAGAAAGATGGGATGAGAACATTGTAGTTTACTACAAAAGGAGAATATAAAGAAGATAAGAGAATATAAAGACATTTCAAAGAAGTGTTCACTTTCAACTTTTAGGTGAAAATATTTAATGGGCTAATGTGAATCTAGTGTCATATATGATAGGGTAATTGATGAGGGCAAATTAATGCTTGTTGGTGATGGCTAAAGGAGTAGATGAGTTCCATGGAATGTTGTAAAAGTACTTTCTGTGGAGAAGTTGATGAATCCAACTAAATGTTATATGAAGTCCTAGTTGACTCACAGTGTAGAGACCTAATCCATTCTTTTTTCCAATATGTTTTACCAGTTATAGGAAAAAAAAGTTAACAATCCTGGCTCTCAGTACTCCAGAGATTGGATCCTACTTTCCAACCATATCTGAAAAGTGAAGGCTCACCTAATAGCATCAGGTAATTGGCCTCCACGTGCATGTCCTCTGTTCTTGGGTAACATGAGAAAGTGGTCAGATAACTTCATTCCACTTTCCTCACTTTTTAAAGTTCTCCCCAAACTGGCACCGAAAGGATTTGTTGCCATTTGGAATGTTTGATTCCTTTCCCACTATCTGCTGCCCTTTTTCTGTATTTGTGAGTGAAAACCCAAATCAAGGTTCTTTAGGTAATTTTACCTCAAAAGATCATAAGTTACTGATTTTTTCCCCCTACCCCAGTGATAAGTCTTCATAGAGCTAGGGAAGTCAAGACCATTGTAAGGTATGACTGTCTTCTCGGAGGGCCATTTTTGACCCATTAGCTCCTTCCGTTTTTGTGCTGGAAGTTTTAGGCACTGTTTTTTGACTGGTGTGTCTACAGTTTAATTTTCAATAGGGTGGATTTTTAATGTTCAGTGCTTCTCATTTGAATTTTCGTTTAACTGAGCAACCATGTAGGCCATAAAGATGTCTGAGAATCAGAATATAATCATACTTCTGATAGACAGTGGTTGATCTTTCACGCCTGCTTGAGAAATGTGGTTAGGACCTTGCATTTCTTTAATGCCATAGCTGTGAGCATCTGTTCTCCAGAATCAGAGTAACTTTGTTCAAGTCTGGTATGTAATTTCTGTATTAATGTTCTGTCTTTTTGATTGCATGCTGTTAAACATTTTTTTAAATTGTATTGTTAATCACTTGTGTGAATTATTCAGAACTTTTTTTGCTTAGTTTCTCACTATTTATAGCTAAGAAGCCTGAAGTAGTGAGTGGAGAGGAGCAGATTCAGAACTAGCATCAGGTGGATTCCAGGCAGCTCTGTTTCTAGTTACTGTTGTGGAGGCCTGCTTAGCAGCATTGGAATTTGATCATTTGGACTTCCTGATTATTTCCTTTCTGAATAATATAGGATAATTTGTCATGGTAGAGGCTGATTCTGTCATCTAATTTACGCTTTCCTACATTACTGTAAGAAACCCTACATTGCCTTTTAGTAAAGCCTTTGACTTGGAGGTATAGAGTGTGTCAGAGTAGAGGATTGGATTTCTTTAGTATGTTGAATTTCAGGAGTTCATTTGCCAAATGCTGTGACTTTTTTCTTTGCCTGATGATGCGAGTGAAATACTTTTCTTCCTTTCCTTGTCTACTCTTTGTTGTTAAATTTGTCATTACATGTAAACATTTTGAATAAATATATCCATAAAAACTGTTTTTACTTTTCTTTGATTTTTGGATCAATAAAGATAATATTAATTTTATTTAAATGAGTGCATAGATATTTATATCTAGTTGCAGATACTGTACATCCAAAACAGTTGTTAGTTTGTTTTTAATTTTGGAAAATAACAATGATGACAACAGGGATTTATCACACACTTTCATTTCTGCCAGTGGAGTATTCAGGTTAGTGTTCACACCTAATATGGTGTGTGATGTCAATAATATGGCCTTAAAATTATACTTGTATTAATGGCCGAAAATAGATTGGTCCTCCTTTACCTGGGTATATATTTAGTAATGGAGGGCTCTATGGTTGTGTGAGAGTGTAAAGCAGTGCTGTCCAGTAGATCTTCCTGCAGTGATGGAAATGTCCTATAGTGACCCTGTCTTCATACCATAGCTACAGAGCACTTGCATGTGGCCAGTATGACTGAAGACTGCAGTGCAAATTTTATTTACTTTTAATTAATTAAATTTAAATAATCAAATGTAATTAGTGTCTTGTATTGGATAAGCAGAATAGAAGGAGTCTTTTCTACTCCCTCATTAATCTTTCCATGGGGGTTGTAGGTAAACTAGGCTCATATGTTAATCTTCCTAAGCGGCTGTAAATAGCCTTCTAATCTTTTGTTTTCATTGCACTTGATTTTGTTTATATGATGAAGGGTCCGGATTTCCCTCATCAGCTCTTCCTTCAGTTTTTTAGTTTATCGTTATGCCTCTTATTTCTGATTCTTTATATCCTCTGCACTGTCAAGGCTGTAGTGTACTTTAATATGTGTTCTGGCCCCTTGTTTTTGGTTATTGGAGTGTGTCTGTGTTTCTCCTCGTTTCTGTCACACACACACATCCTCTCTCCACTCCTGGAAAAGCAAAGTGCTTGATTTTTGTTTGAAGGAGATTATGAGACAGAGCAGATTCATTCATTATCTTACCAGGGCAGCTTCTGTGTTATTAGCGGGCCAGGTGTTAATCTAATGGCTGTAGTAATGTTTGACACTGCAAAGCTGAGGTATCTGTGCATCAGTCCTGCGCAGTGAAGCTTAATTGGAAGCCTGCCTTTTTTACTTTGTTACTGAGAAGGTCGGGTTGAGGTCCTTTTCATTCCTTGAGGATTCTCTTTTGAATTTTAAGAATTGTATTTTCATTATCTAATTTCTGCTCTGACTGAAAAAGTCTGTGACCTCTTCTGAGATTTTTTTTAGCTTGGACTGATGAGCTAAGCCAGTTCATTTTACTGAGCACCTACTATGTGCTCGCCATTGTTCCTACTATAGCAACAAGCAAGGCAGACCTGGTACCTATAGTTGTTGATGGATTTATTGTCTGGTTAGGGAAAGACTTTAAGCAGGTAAATAGTATGTTAGACAGTAATGTATTTACAAGAGAGCAAAGCCGCAGGATAATTTGATGAAGAGTGACTAGGCTTGGTGGTGGTGCAGTTCTTTAGATTAGTAGTTCTTTAAATTAGTAGATAAGGTAACTTGTGACATCTACATATCAAGATCAGATCTTGTATTAATGGTCTGACATTGTAGTCCAGAAAGTTTCCCTTTGAACCTTCTAAAGTTCTGCCTTCAAACCTGCCAAAAATCTTCGTGGAAAGCACATCCCTTGGATGAATTGTTGAGGGAGTTTGGGAGATTTTTTTCTCCCCCTTTTTCCTTCTCCTCTCCTAGTATCCTCGTTTAAGAGGAGCTAATATCTCTTTTCTCCCTTGATTCAGTCCCCAAAATGCTATTTCCAAAGCAAATATATTGCTTGACTTAACTGGACGTTCAAAGGCTCCAGAACAGGCTCTTAACCTGGAATTATACAAGGCTGGTTTTACTTCTTGATCTCGACCTGGAATTGCACTAGGCTGATTTCACTTTTCTCTTAACAAGTTATATGTATAATATTTGGTTCTTTATATACCTTTTGTGTTCTGCAGAACATTTGGTATAGAGACTTTATGCATATCGCTTTTATAGGTAGGGTCTTTTACCATCAAGAAGCAGTGTGATGCCTTCATTGGCCTTTTTGAGGAATCTCAGAACTATGCATGCATTCCCCCATTACAGAGTACTGGGGTAGCTGAATTGGAATTAGAAGTGTGGTGTCTGTGTTCTAAGTTTTGGTTCTACATGAGATCAGAGATCCTCCCCATTTGAAGGCAAAACTTTTTGTTCTGTTAGTACATAGGTTTGAAACAGGGTAGTAACAGGAGTTAAGGGAGTCTCCCAGACTGTGTTTTGACCACAGGTGTGAGTCCCTGCCTCACTACAGATATTCTGGCTTTGTTTACCTTCCCTTGTCTCCCTCATGCTGGATGTCTCATAGATGTCCTTAGAGCAGGACATCTGGACTCCATTAGACCCTGTAGTCTGACCTGCTCAACTTACAGTAAATTATGTGGTGATGATATCAAAAGATGATGAAAGGGCATTTGGTAAAGTTCAACAGTCATTTCTGATTTTAAAAAACCAAACACACACAAATAGGAATAGGTGAATACTTTTCTTAACCTTATAAAAAGTTCCAATCAAAATGCATTATTATGCTTACCATTTGAAACATTCCTAATAGTCAGACATCATGCTCACTATCATCACAATTTTATTGTGGTCATACCAACCAGTGTCATTTGAAAAGTGAAAAATGCGATATACTAATATTGAAAAGGAGGAGGAGGACTTACTTTTTTTTGAAAATATGGTAATACAGTGAATACACAAGAAAATCACTAGACATAAATCTCAGCATGGTGTTTTCTTGTGTTCAGACAATTTTAAAATTTGAAACTAGAGAAGCAATGAAAGTGTCAGTGAATTTTAAGTCATCTTAGTATAGGGAAGGTCTTTCTAAATGTGACACGAGTTTTAAAATCGAAAAAAATGAAAAGATTGATGTATTTGGTGTAGTCAAATGCCAGTTTAGTAAACAACTTAAATGCCAGAAAACATGGTGAGAAGTTAAGGGAGTGGATATTTGCTACGTAGTTGATAAAGAGCAAATGTTCTTAAAACCCCAAAGTTTTCTTATAAATTGATAAAAAGATAAACCTTCCAAAAGAAATGTGTATAAAGTATACAAGCAATTCATAAACACACTCAGGTAGCCAGGAAACATGTCGTCCTGATTAATGAAGAAAATCAAATTAAGGCAAGATACTGTTTTAGACCTATCAGATGGGCAAAGATTTAAAGTTTGCTTCTCAGTGATGGCAAGGATGTAGGAAAATCTCTCATACATTTTTCGTGGAAGTGTGAATTGATGTAACCTTTTTGAAAAGAAATTTAGCAGTATCTGTCAAAATTAAAAATGTTTATACCTTTGGATATAGCAGCTCCACTTAGAAGAATTTATCATAGGAGTTACACAAAGATATGTTTTAAAGAACGTTCATTGTATCATTTTGTGTAATGATAAAAATTAAAACTGCAGATAAATGTTGTATCAGGTGATTGGTATACTAATTTTAGGACATCTATACAGTGGAACTGTAAGAGTGTTTAAATAAAATAGATACTTATGTTTTGGTGTAGAAAGATGTGGAAGACAGATAAAAAGGATAGCTTATATTACAATGTGGGTACTTTAATTAAGTGAAACATATCAAAGTTAAATGTTAAGTTTGTGTCCGTCTAGTAAGTGTATTTGAAAGACTGTTAACAGCTATCTATGGAGAGGAACTGGAAGGTTGAAAGGAATAGGGTGGGGGAAATTTTTGCTTTTTACTTCGTATCCTTCTATACTACTTCAGTTTTTATTTTTTTTAAAA
The DNA here is from genome assembly GCF_003676395.1 of Aethalodelphis obliquidens. Classification (NCBI taxonomy): domain Eukaryota; kingdom Metazoa; phylum Chordata; class Mammalia; order Artiodactyla; family Delphinidae; genus Aethalodelphis; species Aethalodelphis obliquidens. Next base: position 5,008,476 of record NW_020837961.1, on the reverse strand, counting down.
AAGGGACATGTATAACTTCTGTACTTTAAAGTTAAAAAAGATCAAAATAGTACCAGAGTTTAGGTTTGTACCAAAACATAATTATATTGCATGGGCCTTAAATTCCTCCTAATAGAACACACAAAACAAGGAGCCTTCCATTTTGTGGTCAAATAGCATTTATTTATTTGAGAATAGTGCTGATTTTGTGTCCTAAGTGTTAACGGCATACAATCTGCCCTTCTACCCAGTTCAGAGGTTTTCATAAAAGATCTAACAGCATTTCCTCTTTTCTTCCTTTCCTCTACCTACACAGTCCTGGCTTTATTTAACCAGCGGGCTTTATCACAGTCCAGAAGGAATGAAAGTTTTTGCTCTAGACCTTAACTATAATTTGGTGAGGCAGCGGGGCAGATTTCATCACTGTGCTGCTGCATTAGAAGCTGCCATTCGCCTCTTGTAGGAGGCGCTACTCTCAGAGCCAGAGTCCTTGTGAGATGCCTGTCACATTGCCCTCTATCACTAAAGCCTCCTGCCTGCAGCTCCCAGCATTATAGTCCTCCAGTCTCATATTTCATAGGGTACGGGGTTTCTTCAGCTAAGAACTTCTTAAACAAGGCTGTTCCATGCCACATTTACCAGTTTGTTCTAACAACTGAACCCCCTTCTCTATTCTGATACACACATGGAGCATTTTCAAACCATGGTCTTTGCCAAGAAAAGGCTTTTCATATTTAATATGATAAAATGACAAGCGGTCGTCCTCTCCTTAAAAGTACTCAGGGAAATTCCGACATATAAAACACAATCATTTCCTTCAACACAGGCCAGGCTAACCATACAGAGATACGTCTTCTGCAATGAGCTGGCTGAGACCCTTAATGTGGCTTTTCATAACTACTTCTTGATCGGAAGGTAGCATCCGCAGAAGAAAGTTATGCTTTCGCTCTGGTTAAGTGATTTTGTTAAAAACCTCGATTTGAGTTCCCATAGAGGAAAATGATTACCCAGGATATGCTCATCTGCAATGTACTGTATAATTTAGGTTTTCCTGTCTTTTCTAACATTTCTCCCAAAGTTACCTTTTTTCTCTCAAACTAACCCCAACGTGCCATTAATAAGATCTTTGCACTTTCAAGCCCTTCTTAAGGAAAAACTTCCTTCGAAGAATCAGTTGTGATCATTTAGCAAAGGTGAAGAATAGAAAGCTCTGTTTATTTAATTTAATGCCTAAGGTCTGCTTTATTCTTAGATTTCTCTTCAACTTCATCTCTACTTCAATATCTAGTTTCTGTAGCAGCTGACATTCAGTTAACAGCTGGGTCAGAAAAGAGAAATCTTTAGATGTAAAAAAAATTTGGATTTTAACCTAGACAGGGAAGATAATCAGGCAACACCTTCACAACTTTTTGGACTGAAGCTTACATTCTGTTTCCAGGAATTCTGTACTTTTTCTTGAAGAGGCCAGAAATTCATCTCTTTCACACAGTCCCAGAAAAGTTAGCTGTTTCTCTGTTTAGCTGTTTAACCACAGTCAAATTAATTAACCAACCACATTAAGGCAGCTCAGAGAACTCTCCTTGTGTGGAGAAACTGGAAATATTTCTCTTCGAATGGAATGTCTCTGGGAGTTACTATGTGAGTTGTCTCTTTTCTTTACCTTGGATTCCTTAACAGCAGTTTTTGGGGGTAGGGGGAGGGTGGTTTCTTGTTCAAGTATGATTAGGAAAATCTAGAATGGTCTTCAGGCCTGTGTTCTTATGGGTTAGGCTGTAGACACTAGATCGCTCGAGTCACTTAGGTGGGGAGATGTTGAAGCGGGGAGAAATGCTCAGACACTGAAAAGGACAACATCCAAGAGATGACAAGTACTTAATGTTATGTCTCAGAAACGGGTGTAGCACTCTACATGGAAACCGTCCTTTTTTTAAAAGTTAACTTGTTGAAGCTGGAGGAAGGTTAATACTTTCTTATATTTCAGGAACTACCTACTGTTGAAGAACTCACTATTGTTCTGCCTGAAGGTATTGAATTAAAGCCTCTTGGGATGGTTTCAAGTATTATTGAACAATTAGGTATGTAAATATTTTTATTAATAAGAATTATCATTTATAACCAAGCATGTACTAATAATGAAATCAAAGACTTAATGACTGGTAAATTTTCTCTGAAAGATGTAATAACACTTCATTTTACAGTCATTAGGTTTGAACAGATAAATTTAGTTTTTGCTTATACAAGTAATACATAAATACAGTGTCTTTATAAAAAATTTAAAGTGTGCTTTTACTGACATACTTCTCCAGAATTTCTTTGATTTGGTATATTTTCTATTGCTGTTAAATTACTACAAATTTAGTGGCTTAAAACAACACATTTATTAGTTTACAGTTCTGTGGGCCAGAAGTGTGATATGGGTCCCACTGGCTAAAATCAAGGGGTCCATCAGGCTGAGTTCCTATCTGGAGGCTCTGAGGGAGAATCCTCATATTCCTGACCTTGTCAACATCTAGAGGCTGCCGCCTTCCTTGGCTCATGGCCCCCTCCCTTCATTCTCAAAGCCCATAATGTAGCTTCTCTCTGACCTTCTTTCCTCATCACGTGTCCCTCTGACTGCAGCCTGGAAAACGTTCCCTGCTTTTAAGGACTCCTTAGGTGGGGTCTACCCACATAATCCAGGATCATCTCCCGTTTCAAGCTCCTTAACCTTAATCACATCGGCAAGGTCTCCTTTTTAACATAAAGTAACATCCACAGGTTCAGGGATTAGGGTGTGGATGTCTTTTTTTGTTTGTGGGGTGGTGGGTAGAGGACCGGTAATCTGCCTATTGCCTTTGATTTTATCTTATAAACATGTAAATTAGAAAGTTCTGTGATTTAACACCGATATTAATATCATGAAATATGAACCCACTGGGATACATGGGAACTAGATTCTACAGATTTCTTTTAGCCCCAGGATGTGAAGTACGTATAGGAGAGACTTTGAAATTAATGTCACTACCATTACCTCTCTAGTAATAGACTCCTAAAAATAGGACTCAGAGTTGACAAAGTCATAGGATTTCTTTAAAAATATTTTATTTATTTATTTATGGCTGTGTAGGGTCTTAGTTGCGGCACGCAGGGTCTTTCGTTGTGGTGCGCGGGCTCTTCGTTGCAGCATGCTGGCTTCTCTCTAGTGTGGCATGCAGGCTCCAGAGCGTGTGGGCTTTGTAATTTGCAGCACATGGGCCCAGTTACCCCATGGCATGTGGGATCTTAGTTCCCCGACCAGGGATCGAACCCACGTCCCCTGCATTGGAAGGTGGATTCTCTACCACTGGACCACCAGGGAAGTCCCAAAGTTTTAGGGTTTTTGAACTGGGAAAAGGCCTAAATTGTTCACCAGTCCTTAGTTTATGACTTAAGAGGCATAGAAAAATTCAGGTTGGGGCTTCCCTGGTGGTGCAGTGGTTGAGAATCTGCCTGCTAATGCAGGGGACACGGGTTCAAACCCTGGTCTGGGAGGATCCCACATGCCGCGGAGCAACTAGGCCCGTGAGCCACAAGTACTGAGCCTGCGCGTCTGGAGCCTGTGCTCCCCAACAAGAGAGGCCGTGATAATGAGAGGCCCGCGCACCGCGATGAAGAGTAGCCCCCACTTGCCACAACTAGAGAAAGCCCTCGCACAGAAACGAAGACCCAACACAGCAAAAATAAATAAATTAATTAAAAAAAAAAAAAAGAATAAGGTCTTAAAAAAAAAAATTCAGGTCACTTGCTCTTGTGATCAGTCAATGGTAGAAATGGAAATCTGTCTTTTTGATCTTTTTATGTGTCCATATCACCATTTTAAAAATTAATTCTTATCTAATTTTGCAGTTTATTAATGAAAATTCCAATTAAAATGAAACTTTTTTACAAAAATCATAATTAAAACTCTTTACATCACTGTTGAGTCATTATATTTACTAGTTTTTGAATTATCTTATGGTATTTAATATGCACAAATAAGTCAGACAGGAATTTATTGGACTTGATGTAGATAGAAGAAATTTAGGTCATAATGTTTATTCTCAAGGGAAAGAAATGTAAACTATAGGATATACATGGACTAACGCTTTTCGAGGATACTGTTTTGAATAACACATCTTAATAGACTAACAAAATTTTCAGCCTGGTGGGAATAAAGAGTAATGAATCAAACAGCACATGTTACTGTTGTATCAATAAATGCTTGTTGCACACTCTGTTTGGAAAGCTTAAAACATCTAACACTATTTGGACCTTTTACAGAAAGGAGTGTACAATAAGTATTAGTCCACTAGGTTGTGGTGATAGCTCTGTCTGGATTTGACCATGTAATCATGTTAATGTCTTGAGTACTGTTTTCTTACCTTTCTATAAAATGAGGGTTTTGGATTAGGTGATTTTTAATTTTCATGTAATTTTTGACTCCTTGAGACGGGGATTGGGAGGGAGAGAAGACTGAGAATAAATTTTGCTCACTGTTATTACCTATCCTTGTCATCTTTATTCCAGGAGCAGATCTAACTCAAAAATTGTTGACCTGTGATCTGTTCCTTATGTGCATGTTCAGAACTTAGAAGCACTAGCTCTTGAAATTAATTGGGATACAATTGAAAATCTTTGAGTGGATTTTAATAATCTGAACTAATATTTCAAGTGGATATTCAAGTGGAAATACTTCAATATTTCCACTAATTTTCCAAGTGGAGATGGCATTATCTGTTTAATGTAACAGAGTATTCTTGTTTGTTGCTTTAATTTTCTAAGAACCTATTGTGTGTGTGTGTGTGTGTGTCTGTTTGAGGTATGTATGTTTGTTTTCCTCTTTGCTGTGGTAGATTGGTTGTTTGACATTTGTGGCACTTAACGAATTGGAGATTCTGCTAGACCAGTGGAATAATGCTTTTTGCCTTTTGAGAAGGGAAATGATAAAAATTACTGGGAGTTCTATCATTCTTACTTCAGCTGTTCAGAGGAAAATATATTTGTGAAATCTAACTTTTTCATATATCAGTAAGTAATCAGTGCTTTGCAGAAAAGAATTTCTAGGGTGAGAAAGAAGACTAATTTCTTCTAAAACAGGAGTTAGTGACTAAATGTGAGATTATTCTTTTTAGGGTAAAAATTGCTTGAGAAAATGATCAGCTTGAATTTGTTGTCTTAATGGATGATTCCAATTTTCTGTGAGATTTTGTACTTTAATTTTTTTTCTTGGAACTGTAGGTTTCATATAAAATAAAATAATGTAGAATTTATTTCCCTGTGCTACTTGGTAATAAATAGACTTTGTTTTTTTATCCAAGAGAAATAGTTACTGAGGTATATTATCCCACCTTAAATTTCATTTTAAATTATGTTGGAATTAAAGCCTAAATTCTCATTTAAATTCTACATTATCTTCTGATTAAATCTTGAAATAATCTTTTTGTTTCATTTTCAGTAATAATTGAATCTATGACTAACGTACCTCCAGTTAATGAGGAGACTGTAGTTTTTAAAAGTGATCGACAGGCAGCAGGAAAGGTTTGTAAAAAATATTCAGATCCTACTAATTATCCTGTTTCTTTGTTGATTGGTTTTTCTGACTTTCACTGTCTTAAAAAGTTTATTAATTTTAGTACATGAGCAATCTAGAGCTCTCAAATTTTAGTACATTCCCGATTTTCTTCAGTACTTCGTGTCTGCCTTTACATTGGTTTAATACTGCTTATTATCCTTTGCTGTTTGTGTCATTAAATACACATGTATACAGATTTTTCCTGATGTTTGTCAGGTTGTTTGCCAGGCAGTGGGTCTGTGTATTGAATAAGATACAGTTCCTCCAGGTACTCAGTTATGTGCAGGAGACTTTCCACTGCATAGTTGTTCATACACTTTTTTGGTTTGTGAGGCCCTTTGAATAGTGACTCTCAAAACTTTTTAGACTTTGCCTTCCTCAGGTGGAAGCTGAGAGTGGAATATTTCAAGTGGAAAAAGATTTCAGTGATAGCAGTAAAGTGTCACCGTAGGCACTTTCTGGGGAATTATGAATATGTGTATCATCGAAAGGTTGGGTCCCTTTTGACGTCTTACTAATGGAACAACCCCACATGCTGCATGTCCAACCTTAAGAGGGAGGAAAGACCCCACATTTTACCCTGCAAATAACAATTCAGAGCGGTCAGCAGAGGACGTAAAACCGTCCAAGATGAAGAATGTAAATACCAACCAGGTGTTCTTTTTCTGGCAGCAGGGACAGAGTTATATTCACCTCAGGACTCCCCACTGTGTGTAGTACAGTCCTTTGTAAATTATATGTGCTGAGTAAATATGTATTGAGTTGAAAACAAACAGGTAAGAAACCAGCTGCTATCTTTGGAGAAGCAACTTTCTGGGTTTATTTTTTCCTAGATAAGCAACAGTTGGTGTCTTTTTTTGTTCGGAGAGATATAGTTTGTGTTTAATCAGAAAAAAGCATGTATTTTGAACTATATTATTAGATCAACTCACATAACTTTCCCTTTTCTATGCCTTTTCCTGCTGTTCTATTCTAACACAAATTAGAAAGGGATCAGGCTTTTATCAGGGTCCTGCCACCCTGCACTACCTACTTTTTAGGTCACCAGACTTATTTACCAAAGAGAAATGAGTCTCTTACGATTGCAAAGCAGTCAGCAACAGAATTAATTGGGGTCTAGAGCTAATACTTTTTGGCAATTCTTGAGAAAGTTTGCAAAGAGAAGAAAGACTTTTTAATACTGAAGGATGGTGCTGTGCTTTTCTCCCTTTCAAATACTTAGGCTTAGTACTTTTGTTTCAAGTATGAATCTCAGTGCTTTTGATTCAGAGGAAGAAGTACTGCAATACAGAGCAAACCCTATTTACTGCTGGTGCCTTTGTAAGGGGTTAGAGAGATTCTAGGGGCTTAACCTTGGAGGCTGTTGAGAGAGAGAGAGAGGAGTGGAAGTGGGTGGACACTGCTGGGGAGGGAACTCTCCATGCACAGGCAGGCTGGTGTGCCTCCTCAGGGGAGGCCAGGTAGCAGAGGCAAGGGAAATGCACTTCCTGCTCTTCTTGACTGAATTGAAACTGATCATTTCCATGATTCCTTTTATTTATGATTTTCATGACAGTTCCTTTTTCTTTAATAGCTAACTTAGACAATTTCAATTTCAGTATACTCAACACTTCACTAATTTTGAAAACCTCTAAACTCACATTTCTTATATCCCCCAGTACATTTGAATTTTCAGTCCTGAATAATATTAATACTCAGCCCTTCTGTCATTTGACCTTGGAACAAGTCGGATAAAAATATAATATTTACGTCTTTAACTTTAGCTATGTGGTATAAGTCTAGAAAGAAAAATTAGATCTCTCTCCAAATTTTACATAGAAAGCTTTGTAAATTCAAGAAGTGACAAGTCTTTGAAAAATATTTGATTATAAATCTAAGCACCTTGAAATAATCCCCAAGATAATGGTGGAGGTGTGGAGGGTTGAGAGTATCAGTTAAACAAACCAGTGATCAGAAAATGAAATTGAATCTCTTAGATATTTAGCATATATTATCCAGACACTAAATTGGTTTTACGTTTAATGTTAAACCTTTGCACGTCCTTCCTTTTCCCTCTCCTCTTCAATAACAATAATGATCAGCTACAGTGTCGAATGTTTTGTGTATATTTTAAAATACACTGAAACTCTAAGGAAGTGGAATTATCCCCATTTACTCAAAAATCACAATAGGTAAAAAGGAACAAAGTGGAGTTTACAACCCAGGTGGTCTGATTTTTTTTTTCCCCTTCCACCTCCCTCCCTCCCCCTTTCCCACTGATTTAAGGAGGGCAACCTCAGATTTGAATTTCTACTTTTGCACTTTAATCCTAATAATGATTAGTTCCTCTTGATAATTAGTGAATGGAATTCCATTTTTAATGTGAGTTCTTTAATATTAGGGGATTTTTAAAAAGTGACCAACCTATATCACCTGTTATATCTATATAACTTGAATTTCTTTGCATTTAGTTTTGAGCATTTGTTCAAGCAGGTTTTGTTTTTGTTATTTTTTGTTTCACTTTTTAACAAATGAGAACTTTAATAATCAAAAATCAGCAACTGAGGATGTAATAAGATAGGTACTTTTAATGCAGTTGGTTTAAATTGGTCTAAGGTATTTGGAAAGTTGTTTAGTAGCTTAAATCAAGAGTTTTAATAATAATCATGCTTTTGGCTCCAATAATTCCATTCCTTACAAATCAATTTTCAGGAAATCTGAAGTACAGAGATTTACAGATAAAGGTATTTATTACGGGGCATCAGTTCTTACACTGAACAAATTGGAAGCTGTCTCAGTGTTCTACAATATAAGACAAATTAAATAAATTCTGCTGAATGTATAAAAGAGTGTTAAATAGCCACAGAAATTATGCTTATGAAGAATACATTTAACATGAAAAAACTTAAAGAAACTTTAGGTTTTAAAAGAGAGCAATAGATCAGTGGAACAGGATAGAAAACCCTGAAATAAACTCATGCACCTTACGGTCAATTAATTTACAACAAAAGAGGCAAGCATATTACAATGGAGAAAAGACAGTCTCTTCATTAAGTGGCGTTGGGAAAACTGGACAGCTACATGTAAAAGAGTGAAGTTAGAACATTCTGTAACACCGTATTACAAAAATAAACTCAAAATGGATTAAAGAGTTAAATGTAAGACAGGATACTGTAAAACTCCTAAAGGAAAACATAGGCAGAACACTCTGGCATAAATCACAGCAATATTTTTTTAGATCCGTCTCCTAGAGTAATGGAAATAAGGGCAGAAATGAGCACATGAGACCTAATTAAACTTAAAAGCTTTTGCTCAGCAGAGGAAACTATAAACAAAAGAAAAGACAACCTACAGACTGGGCGAAAATATTTGCAGATGTTGCTGCCGATGGGATTAATTTCCAGAATAAACAAATAGCTTAATTAATTTCCAGAATAAACAAATAGCTTAATAGGTTAATGTTAAAAAAAACAAATAAAAAACCCAATCAAAAAATGGGCAGAAGACCTAAATAGACATTTTTCCAAAGAAGACATACAGACGGCTAATAGGCAGGCACATGAAAAGATGCTCAATATCTCTAATTATCAGAGAAATGCAAGTCAAAACTACAATGGGGTATCATCTCACACCAGTCAGAATGGCCATCACTAGAAAGTCTACAGATAATAAATGCTGGAGAGGGTGTGGAGTAAAGGGAACCCTCCTACACTGCTGGTGGGAATGTAAACTGGTGCAGCCACTACGGAGAACAGTGTGGAGGTTCCTCAATAATCTGAAAGTAGAGTTAGCATATGATCCAGCAATCCCATTTCTGGGCACATATCTAGAGAAAACTGTAAAAGATACATGCTTCCCAGTGTTCATAGCAGCACTATATTTACAGTAGCCAGGACATGGAAGCAACTTACATGTCCATTGACAGATGACTGGATAAACATGTGGTATTTACATAGAATGGAATATTACTCAGCCATGAAAAAGAATGAAATAATGCCATTTGCAGCAACATCGATGGACCTAGAGATGGTCATAGTGAGTGCAGTAAGTCAGAGAAAGATAACTATTGTATGATATTACTTATATGTGGAATCTAAAACAATGATACAAATGAGCTTATTTACAAAACAGAAATAGACTTGCAGACATAGAAAACAAATTTATGGTTACCAAAGGGGATAATGGGGTGTGGGGAGATAAATTAGGAGTTTGGGATTAGCAGATACACACTACTACTATATTAAAAATATACAACCAGGACCTACTGTATAGCACAGGGAACTGTACTCAACATCTTGTAATAATCTAATGGAAAAGAATCTGAAAAGGAGTACACACACACACACGTGCATTACTGAATAACTTTAATGTACACCTGAAATGAACACATTGTAAATTAACTATGCTTCAATTTAAAAAAATAGTTAAAATAAAACGGAGCAATATACAAAAGTATGATATAGTCTCAAAAGAAAAAAAATTGTTAATAGGAAAAAGACTGGAAAAATCTACACTGCTACTGATCATGGTCTAGTTTCTATAATGTACATTTATTATCAGAAACATATTTAAAAACTCAGGCATTTATATTGGGAAGAGTTTGAAATCAAGAGGTTCCCTTTCATCATTTATAAAACATTTTCAAAAATAAAATAATAGATATGCTAAAAGCAGTTCCTTTACCTAAAAGTTAAAGGCTGTATGGTATCTTTGGTTTTTGAGAAATAAACAATTACAAGTTCAAATCTACTTTACTACTTTTTGAATTAAAAAATGTTGTCATTTAATATTATAAAAATGTTAACAACTCTGGAAACGGCAGAAGTGACTGAATCTAAAAGAATCGAAAAGTTCCATTTCATAAGATTTTAAATGACAGCATTATATTTCTCAAACGTTACCAACTGTAATTCTTTTGTTTGTATCTTATAACTTAAATGAGCAATAACAAAAACAATTTATTTGCGTCTAGTTGGTAATTGGTACCACCAAAATGATTTAAATTTAGCAAGGAACAAACTTGTCACAGTTATTTTAGATTCGTAGAAAGGAAATCTGGAATAAGCTAATGCATTTATGATCAAAATATGAAGGCTTTATGAGTACGCAGAAATGACTTAAACTTTTATTGGTTTTATATTGACAGCAATTACCTTTGAAAACATTTATCGGGTTTCTTTATTTTGCAGTTAAAGGAGAACTTTATGTGTCTTCTCTTTCATAGATATTTGAGATATTTGGCCCTGTTGCGCATCCATTTTATGTGTTACGGTTTAATTCTTCAGAGCACGTTGAGAATAACAGTATTAAAATAAAGGACACTATGTATTTTGCTCCATCAATGAAAGACTTCACCCAGTATATATTCACAGAAAAACTTAAACAGTAAGTACGTTATTGGCATGCTATTTCTTTGCTTATCTAATATTTATGTTTTAGGAGTAATTCTCAGTGATGTAGTTTCTTGTAGTTAAGATGGTATCTATCTAACAAAGAGTTCATTTGTCTTCCTGGTAACATCTCTGAAAGCTACAGTTGTTATCAGACTTTATAGGTCGAGATCATTTGTATCTTTTGCCCAAAACGACATGATCAACTAGTAAGAGCATGTTTGGGCCATATACTTTTGTCAATTTTAATTCATTATTTTTTCCATTATATACCTCCTTTCATATATATGCTACTTTACCATTAGTATTATAATTTTTTTAAAAAAACCTTTTCCATTTTAAATAAAAATTTCTTTGGATTACATTCATAGGCTTCACTGTTTAATGAAACTATAATTCTCAAGAAGAAAAAAGCAAATGAGTAAATTTCAGGTTGCTTATAAATTGTAAACTTAATAGAAGAGAGAACTAAAATGTGTGTTGTGTATCAAGCCATGGTTAACAGGGTTGACTTTACCAGCAAACCAGTGGTCTCCCTTCTGTCTGGATGCTATGTGAAATATGCTATATGATGCCTGTGGCATGTGTCTGATAATATTTCTGTTCCCGCCGATGAGCTGTATATTTGCCAGGTGTAAATTGTGTTGCCAGGTGTTAGCTGTAGAGCTGTTTATATCAGTTAGGTTTTTTTTATTATAATTGCATAATTAATTTTTGCACAAACCAGTGACATATGAATTCAAGTAGAATAGCTTTTTCTATAAACATAAGTTAAATGCTTTGGAAAGATGTAATGAATACGAGCCAATAAAAATACTGCCCAGTTAGGGACGGAAGAAAAGACCTCAAGGGATTGGCAGAGAGTAGATCTTAAATCTGAAAAGACTTTGCACTCAGTTTGTCACAGAAGTCCCTTTGAAATCTACCTGTCTTTCAGTTGGAAACTTGAAATACAGGTGAAGCATTAGGGGTGTGGTTTTTGCAGGAGCTAACAGTGAGTAGTAACCCTGGTGCTTGTCAAACCCTGGTGCCAGTCCCAGCTACAGGCCACGAGAAGGCCTCTCTACCACCTACATATTAAATCCAGTCTGAGTTTCAGTTATGGGAAATAATCTCTGAAATGAGATGAACATTTTATTCCTGATAATTGATTAAACTCATGTTTAAGAATCCACACGATTATCTGAAGGAACTTTAGGTGTTCTTCAGGTTGCATAAGGTTAGTTTTTCTAAATGTTGACAAGAAAGGTGAATTAAATAGACAACAAAGTCATAGAGGTTTTAGTATGTTTTAAAATCATGCCTTAAATAATTAGCATTTCATTCTGTTTGAATATTAGGCTGTTGCTCTGGATGTGCCATATATTTAGCTTTTAACAGATAAAATATTTTAGCTAAAAATAGGTTGAAAATATTTTCTGAAGATGTTTTTAGATAGATTTAGAAGCAGTCTTTGTACTGATTTGCAAGAACAAGAATTTTGTCCTAGAAAGAAAGAACAAGAAACTAAAGAATTGGGAAATTGAGCCCACCCTGCAGAAACCCAGCCTGACAAAGACTTCTGTTCTAGGCTGCGTTTTTTGTGTCAGTCGTGGGGACTCCTTTGCCTTTGAGGTGGAGAAGTTCAGCTTCTCTCCAGCTTACCTTCTTCTAGCGAGGCTATTTTAATCTTAGCTTCCCATGAACTTAGTCTTTTGTTAAAGATGCTGTTTGAAGTGTTGCTTGATCTTTTCTATAGTAGATTTTGATTTTCTGTGGTGATACCCTACTTGGGGAGCTTTTACCATTTACATCTTTAAGATTCCACCCTAAGGGCACCGCAGGCCATCAGATGGTATCCATACAAATAGGAGTCCTGGAGCTATGATAAATGCATGGGTGTAAGATGATAATTAAAAGCAGAAAAATCATTGGTATACATCGTATATAATGTCAAAATTCTGAATTAAAATTTTAGAGCAAACTTAATGATTTCATGTCGTGCCAGCCCACAGACACCTGTAAATTGATTTTAATGGATTGTGGATTAATGGATTAATGATTTTAATGAATTAATTCCTGAGAATCTTCCATTTATTTTTGAGATTTGGTTTCAAGCAGGGAGGACAAAATCTACTCCTAATACCTTGTAATATTTTAATGTAATTGAATAACAAATATTGTCAAACTCTGAAATCAAGAAGATTAACCAGATAAGATTTAAAATGAGGTTTCAGAAATTATAATTGTACTTATAATAGATGTTCGTGCTTTTGTTGGTCATAGAGTGTAAAACTTTCCACCAAAAGTAGTTAATGCTTGTGATGATACTGTCCTTTGGGGTCTCCGAAACTCCTCCTCCTTCCCAGACTAGATGCCCTTTGTCTCACCCTCTCGTCCTTGAGAGTCAGTCTTAGAGCAAGCCTTGGTTACTCAGGGAGGATGGCTGATATTCCTCAGGTAAATCGAGGAAGAAGAATTTCATGTTGTGATCTCTGTTGTTGAACCTGTGAAGTCTTAGACAAGGGAATGCCTCGTATTCATTTTTGTGTCCTTGGCACCTGGAACAGCATTTTGACCTTGTGGTATTGGTTAAGCATCTATTGAAGGAAGTTTGTGAGCTGAGCTCAGGTATCATGAAACTGTCAGTCAAAGTCAGAGCATCTGGAGCTACTTAGGAACTGCAGAACCACTTTGCCCTGCACAACACAGCCTCGGCTTCTCATTCTGATTCCCCGCTCCTAATAATTACGTGTGCCTTTCCCACGTCTTCTTAAATGAGGTAAAGAACACAAAAATGAGCCTTTAACTTTGCTCTTATTTTCATATATATTGCAAATTAAGATTGAGCTTAGGTCTTCTACTTTATTATTTTCCATACTATTAGGTTATAAGCACTTAACAAAATCTTAGTAAGTACCTTGACCCTTTGACCTTTGTTTTTCCCCCCTAGGGATCGGGGATCAGATGCATCATGGAAGAATGATCAAGAACCACCACCAGAGGTACACGTATAAGTCTTTTTACACAGTATTTGAGAGAGGAAGGTAGGACTCAATCATCTTATAAATCCATCATTTTACACAGTATTTGAGAGAGGAAGGTAGGACTCAGTCTTATAAATCCATCAGTCTTGTAAATCCAATCTTATAAATCCTGAAGGAGGTCCTCAAGGCTGCTCACCAGTTACACTGCCTTTTGCCAGCCTATGTGCTCTCCCCTGTCCCAGATGGCTTTTATACCGCCCAGCGTTTGCGATCACTTCAGGAAAAAAAATTTTCAGTCACATTTTAATAATTATCACCTTATCATTTTCCTTAAAATGTCCTATTTTTATCAATTCCGTTGAGGCCTTGCAAAGGCAGAATTGTCACTATTAAAAAAAATTGTTTTTCTTTAGTAAGTTCACCATGTGGGACGTGATTATACACCATCACATTTATTGATGGTGCTTTTAATAAGCTGCCTTTCTTTTGGAGGTACAGAATCATTACAGTCTTACCTACTTCTCCATTTTTTACAGTATAATTACCTCCCTAAAAAGAGTGTTCTTGTATTTCTTCCTTAAATCCATGCCAGCAAGACTATTTTTATGTCTCAAAGTAGCTTGATATATATAGTCTTCAAGTTATTAAAATATGAAAATTACAGCAGTGAATGTATACATTTATTAAAATAGTGTGAATTTATACAATATAAAAGAAAAATTGTAATTATTGTAAGTGGGAGTTTTTAAATGTGCTCAGTAGTTCTGATGAAGTTTCTCAGTTTTGTAAATTCTTGGTATTGCAGATTTAATTTTGGTCATTTTAGATGTTCTCAAACAGTGCTGAAGGTTCATGGTCTATGTTAATTTCTGATTTTGCTGAAGCATCGGTCAGGGAGTGCCCACTTACATAGTCACGTAACCAGTGAGCAGTCCTAGTTTAGTATCCACACTGCCATGGGATTATGTTTTCTGATTTGTGTCATGTGTACATGTGATTTCCACTAAGACCCTGAAGATTCACTTAATGTTCTTAGTTATGTTCAGGACATCTTAAAAGTATTTGGGGATTCACAAAGGTCTTGAAACATATTTCTTGTGAAATCCATATATTCTAATACATCCCTGTTGTTTTAGACCTAAGCATTAAAGTTGTTAATTATGGAATTTTAATAGTTTATAAAATTGATTTGATTGGGTTAATTTTAAAATTAAATCACAACATAGTTCGTGGGAATTGTTTTTTCCAAGTAGTCAACTGGATGTCTCTATTTCCGTAATATGAGAAACTCTGAGATTCTAATTTTATAATGATCAGATTTTGTCATATAGAATTATTGCCTGGTCTTAATCGTAGACTAGAATTTGGAATTTGTGGGGTTTAAACTTAAAAAAAAAATCATGCCCTGAAAATAGGAAATACTGAACTGGGATAAAGGAGCATAATAGTGAATACATCTTATTCATCTCCACATCCATTTCTAACATGAATACATAATTTGAGTTGAATAAATGTGTTCACTGAATGCAAATTTAAATTAATTTTAAATTAATAAGAAAAATGTGAATTTTTCTCTGATTTTGTGAGGTGGTAGCAAAATATTGCCAAAGTAGTCGCTCTAAAATAAACTCTTGCCAGTTAAGATCCTTTAATACATCCCTCCTGCTTTTTTTTTTTTCTTAACATCTTTATTAGAGTATCATTGCTTTACAATGGTGTCCTCCTGCTTTTTAGGATCATGTCCAGTTGTTTAAACTGGCCCCATAAGGGTCTTTATTAACTTCTCCAATTTCATCGTCTCAAAGTTTGCTGTGTAAGAAGCTTTCGCTTTGCCTTAGAGAACCATTTGTACTTCTCTAATATAAGGTGCCTTTGCACGTATCCCCCACCCACCAAAAGCTTCCTTTTCCTTGTTCATTGCTGACTCATCATCAGAGATTCATCCTGGGTCTTCCGTATCAAGTCTTCCTTGCCCTCTTTCCTCTTTCTTTTGCCCCATAATCCCAGAGCACTGTCATAGCACTTGTTTATTGGCTTATTTATCTGTTTTCTCATTTGAACCGTTTCAGAGAAAGCAGTGTCTTCCATCTGATCTCAGTACTTTCGAGTGCCTGGCTCAATACCAAATTTAACATGAGCTTAAAAATTTTAGCACATTAAAGATCAGTAATAGAAGATCATGTGTTTCAGGGTACTAAAATTAGTTGATGTTTTTGAATTTGATTATAGATTCTGAGGCATATCAACTCTTGGTTCATGGAAGATTCAATCTAGAATGTATTTCAGCAAGACCATACTGAAAATCCCATACAGAAACTTTCATATGTATTTTATTTCTTCCTTTTAATTAGGAACACACGTATACACAGTGACCCTGCTTTTGTATTTTTTTTAACGAAACATAGTAATTATTTTCTGAAATTAATAGAATAGTAAAATACCTGAATTCCAAGAAATCATAGAAGTTATACATAGCTAATAGGTCTTGGTTTTTGGTAGGTTGTAACAGTGGATCCCAATTCTTAGTAACATCTGAATTTTCCCTCTTGTAATTTAAGATGATTTCTTCTTGGAAGTTGGGTCATTCATGTATCTGCTTATCAAAGCCTTTTCCTACGGTCCTATCCAAAGGGCATCCTAGTGATTTTCCCCACCCTTACTTTGCCTTATTATTTATTTATATCCCTTGCTATACCTCACATTGTATTATTAAAATAATCCCTATAAAGTGTTTAAAACAGTGCCTGGCATATAATGGGTGTGTGTAAATTTTTGAATAAATGAAGGGTATAACATTCACTTCCATTTTTATATTAGATCTGATAATTTATGTATTTGCTTATTCCTAACTACTCCTGTCTTTCGAATTGTTTGGCAGCTGGCACTATGATGAATTGTGACTCTAAGCTGGAAGTCAGATTTCTAGCTAGGGAATGCCCATATCTGAAGGGTGTTTAAGATCAGCATTTTAAAGTTACCTATCTGAAACTTTCTAGGAATTCAAAACAAAACAATATAAAAAAAATCTTCAGTACTCATCTTCTGTGTTAGAGTCATTAGGCATTTATCAAAAAATATTTTATTTTTCTATCATATCTGATTTGAATATTACTGGTAAATATTAAGTATTGAAAAGGGTAACTTTTCTGTCAGGGTCACTGTTAAATATATACCATTGAATTGGTAAATGCATGTGACGTAAATCTATTTTTCTGTGGAAGGCCTTAGATTTCAGTGATGATGAAAAGGAAAAAGAAGCCAAACAGAGAAAAAAATCTCAGATTCAAGGCCGGAAAAAATTCAGATCTGAATTTAATGAACCAGGTGAGTTAAATGTAATATATAGTCATTTTTTCATCTTCATTTACATCTATATAAGTTCCTCAGTAATAAAACTCAGGGAAACATCTGGGGGTCTTCTCTTTACGCTCTGGCATCTGGCTAGCATTGGAGGCATTCCACACAGCATGCGATGTGGTGGGAGAGTCACAGGGGATATTCATTGGTGGTTTTTCAGGCTCATGGATGTAAAAATGGCTCCTGGGGGTAAAAGGCAAACTAAGCCTTGGGAGAATCATTTGTACTCATCAGTACTTTTTTTTTTTTTTTTTTTAAAGAAAGCTGTTTGCTTCCATTTTTAGAATTAAATGATATGGTGCTTAAGCTAAAGTCAAGGTGTTTTATTTCCTGTTGACATAATGCAATCACAGAAGAAAGTCTTCATGTTGCCTTTTTATATATCCACATCCACTTCCCTCCTACTGCCTCTTCCTCAGCTCCTGACAGCCACTGATCTTTGTGCCATTTCTGTGATATATTTTGTCCTGTCAAGGATGGTTATATAAATTAATGATTGGGTTTTGTCACTGAGCACCGTTTTCTGGAAATCATCTAGATTGTTGTATGTATCAAGTTTCTTTTCATTCCAGGGTAGTATTCTGTGGTGTGAATATATCACAGGTAGTTTAACCATGCATCCATTGAAAGACATTTGGATTGTTAACAGTTTGGGGTTTTATGAAGAAAGCTGCTTTATATGTTTGTGCACAGATTTTTATGTGAACACAAATTTTCACATATCTCTGGGATAAATGTCCAAGGGTACAGTTGGGTTACATGATACAGTTGGAAGTGGACAACTTTGGGGTCAGGGGCACTGACACACACACAGCCCAATGTAGTTGAAAATCTGTGTATAACTTACAGTTGGTCCTCTGTATCCACAGTTATGCATCTGTGGATTCAGCCAACCCTGGATAGTATAGTATGTATTTATTGAGAAAAATCTGCTTATAAGTGGACCTGTGCAGCTCAAACACATGTTATTTGAAGGGTCCACTGTAGTTGCATGTTTAGTTTCTTGCGAAACTGCCATACTGTTGTTCATGTGGCTTTACCACTTTACGTTCCTATCACCAGTGTATGAGTGGCCCAGTTTGTCTGCATTCTCACTAGCATTTGGTATTGTCATTATTTTTTATTTTAGCCATTCTGATAGGTATGTAATGATATGTAATTGTGATTTTTAACTTGCATTTTCCTAATGGCTAATGATATTGAACAGCCTTCCATGAGCTCATTTGCGGTGTATCTCTTCAATGATGTATTTGTTCATGTCTTTTCCCATTTTCTAATTGTATTTCTGTGTTTTACTCTTGAGTTATGAAAGTTTGTACATAATTTCTTCCAGTCTATAGCTTGTGTTTTCATCCTCATAAAAGGATCTTTTGCAGAACAAAAATTTTTTATTTTGATGAAGCCCAGTTTATCTGCTTTGCTTTTATAGAGTCTGAGAATTTCTTTCCTAGACCTACCTCCCAAAGATTTTCTCTCTCTCTTCTTTTTCTGAAAGTTTTCAAGATTATTTTAGCTATTTTAGTTCCTTCGCCTTTCCATATGAATTTTAGAATAAACTTCCCTATATTGACAGAAAGTCTTGCCAGGATTTTGATAGGAATTGGGTTAAACCTGTATGTTGGTTTGGAGAGAATTGACATCTTAACTGTATTGAGTCTTCCATTCCACAAACATGGTATATATACATCACCATTAATTTAGATCTTTAATTTCTTTCACCAGCATTATGTAGTTTTCAGAATGCGAGTCCTGTACATTTTTTTGTCAGATATACACCTGAGTATTTCATTTTTTGGGAATCATTGCAAATGGTGTTGCATTTTTAATTCATGTTCATGTGTTCATTTCTAGAATACAGAAATACAATTACTGTTTCTATGTTTAGCTTGTGTATTGTGAGCTTGCTGAACTCACTAGTTTTAGGAGTTTCTCCCTTGAGATTTTCAATGTAGACAATTATGTCAATGGAAGTTAAGAACAATGCCCCCCCCCCAGTCTGTATGCATATTTAGCTCTCTTTCTCACCATTACTAGCTATAACTTCTGGCACTATATTGAGTAAATATGTTTTGTTCCTAGTCATAGAAGAAAACATTCAGTCTTCCACCATTAAGTAAAATGTTAGGTGTAGGGGTACTGTAGATGTCCTTTATCAAGTTGAGGAAGTTTCTGTGTAGTTCTGTTTTCCCTGAGGTTTTTTTCAGGAATCATGAATTTTGTCAGAATTTTAAATTCTGACAATTGTTTTTCTGCATTGATTGATAAGATCACATGACTTTTTCATTACCTTGTTAGTAAAGTAGATTACATTGGTTTTAGAATATTGAATGAGTGTCATGGGAATAAACTGTGGTGTATAATTGTTTGTATATGTTGTTGAATTTTGCTCATATTTTGATAAGGATTTTTATGTTTATATTCATGAGGAATATTGGTCTTTCTTTCTCTTTCTTCCTTCCTTCCTTCCTTCCTTCCTTCTTTTCTTTTCTTTTCTTTTTCTTTCTTTTTCTTTCTCTCTCTCTCCCCACTCTCTCTCTCTCTCTCTCTCTCTCTCTCTCTCTCTCTCTCTCTCTCTTTCTCTGTCCCTCTCATTTTTTTTACATGGTTTTGATGTCAGCAGAAGCTTCCAACTAGCTTCATAAAATGACTTGGGAATTTTTTTTTTATTATTTTCTTGAAAACATTTTGTAGATTTGGTGTTAATTGTTTAAATGTTTGGTAAAAAGTCTCCAGTGAATCACCTCAGCCTGGAGTTATCTTTTTTTGGGAGACTTTTAATTACAAGTTCAATTTCCTTAATAGTGATATCTTTTTCACATTCGATAGATTATTGTAGGTTGTGTTTTTCAAGGAATTGGTCCATTTCATCTAATTTGTCAAGTAATTTGTGTAGAGTTGTTTATAATATTGCCTTAACATCCTTTTGATGTCTTTCCTGATATCGATCATTTGTGTCTTCTATTTCTTTGTCAGTTTTGCTTAGAGGATAGCCAATTATGTTGCATTTTCACAGAGCCAGTTCTTTATGTCATTTAATTTTCTTTATTGTTTTTCTGTTTGCGTTTCATTCTTTCAGCTCTTTATCATTAACTTTCTGCTGCTTGCTTTGGGTTTATTTTGTTCTGGTTTTTCTAGGTTCTTGAGGTGGGAGCTTATATTATTTATTTAAGACTTTACTGCTTAAACTTGTTCCACAGATAGTGGTGTGTTTTATTTATTGTGATTTAGCTTAATGTTCCTTTGTTTGTTTTTATTTACCTTGAGACATCCTCTTTGACCAATGGATTATTTAGAAGAGTATTATTTAGTTTCCAACTGTTTGGAGATTTTTCTGTTATTTCTATTTTTGATTCCATTGTGGGTTGAGAACGTAATCTGTATGATTTCAATTCTACATTTTAAAAAAAGTTTTATGGAATATGGTCTATCTAGGAATATGATTTGGGGCAGTTGAAAGTAATGTGTATTTTGCTGTTGTGTGGTGGAGTGTTCTATAAATGTCAACTAGATCTTGTTAGTTGATGGTGGTATTGAAATTTTCTCTAGCCTTAGTGATTTTCTGTATAACTGTTTTGTCAGTTGTTGAGAGAGAGCATGTGGTTGGGGCATGCACATTTAGGATTACTATATTTTCTTGGTAGATAACCCCTTTATCATTATAAAATGTCCCAGTCTTTGCTCTGAAGCCTGTTTTATCTGATATTAATGTAGCTAATCCTTCTTTCTTTTGATTAATGTTTGCATATTATAGCTTGTTCCATCCTTTTACTTTCAACATGACTGGATCATCTGAAATGTTTCTTGTAGATTGTAGTTATGTTTTTTAATCCACTCTGCCAGCTTCTGTGGTTTAATTGGTATATTTAGACCATTTATATTTAATGTAATTATTGATATGTTTGGGCTTTAAATCTGTGTTTTTCTGTATTCTCTCTAGTTTTTATTTCTCTGTTGTCTTTTTTCTGCCTGCTTGTGGTTACTGTAACATTTTTTAAAATTCCATTTGCATTTATCTGCGGTGTGGATTGTATCAGTTAGTGTGGTTTTCTTTCAATGGTTGCTTTAGGTCTTAAATTTTATATACATAAGTTATCACAATCTGCTGTTGTCGTTTTACCAGTTTGAGTGCAGTGTAGAAACCTTGCCTCTCTATACGTCCCTTTATTTTCCCTTGTTAATAATATAAATTGCTTTAATGTTTCCTATGTATACAATAAGAATCACATTAGCGGTTATAATTTTTGTTCCAGCCATCAAACATAATTTAGAAGACTCAGTCACAGAAGGAAATTCTACTGTATTTACTCCTGTTTTTGCTTACTGTGTTCTTCTTTCCTTCCGGATGTCTTAACAGTCTTTTCTTTTATTGTTTCGGTTTAGAGAACTTGCTTTAGTCATTCTATTAGGGTAGGTCTGCTGGAGATAAATTCGTAGCTTTTCTTCATCTGAGAAAGTCTTTGATTTCCCTTTTTCCTTAGGATATTTTCACTGAATATAGAATTCTAGATTGCCGGTTTTCTTTCAGCACTTGAAAAATGTTGTGCCACTTCTTTCTGGCCTCCGTGGTTTCTGAAGAGACATCTACTGTCATTCAAATTGTTTTTTTCATGTGGGTAAGGTATCATTTCTCTCTTCCTCTGCTTTCATGTTTTTTCTTTGTTTTTAGTTTTTAAAAGTTTGTGATGTTTCTTGGTGTAGACTTCTTTGGGTCTATCCTGACTGAAATCTATTTCGCTTTTTGAATCTGTGGGTTTATGTCTTATGCCATATTTGAGAAGTGTTCAGTCATTATTTCTTGAAGTATATCTTCTCCCTCATTTTTCTTCTCCTTTCCTTCTAGGATTCTGAAGATGTAAATATTAGTTATTTTGTTACAGTCCCACAGTCCCACAGATCCCTGTTCATTGTTTCCCCAGTTTATTTCCTTTCTTCTTTTCAGACTAGATACTTTTCATTGTTCTATTTTCTTTCTTCTGTCCCTTCGTTCTACTGTTGAGCCCCCCCCTTCAGTTTTTAATTTTGATTATTAAATTTTCAGTTCTGAAATTTATTTTTCTTCTTCTTTTTTTTTTTTTTTTTGCTGAAGCTTTCTATTTTTTACTTGTTTCAGTGTGTTCCTAATTTTTTATTGAAGTGTTTTTATGATGACTACTTAAAAACATTTCTCTGATAATTCTAACATCTTTGTCTTCTTGATGTTGGCCTCACTTAGTTTTCCTTTTTCATTGAGTTTCAAATCTTTGTGGTTCTAGGTATGACGAGTGGTTTTTAATTGAAACGTGGACATATTAGTTATTATGCTGTTTTTGTTTTTAAAACTGTTCTGGCGGGGAAAGGAGGGAGGTTGCGTTATTACTGTTACTACCAGGTGGGGATAGGAGTTAAGCTTTTCTTTATAACTTCTGTTGACATCTGAAGCCGGGGGTGAATCATTACTGCTGCACGCGGGCATGCCTCCTCTTGTGTCTGGTGGGGTAAGAGTGCTTCTGGGCAGGCCTCCTTTTGTGTCTGGTGGGGGTAAGAGTGCCTCGTTACTGCTCCTGACACCATGGGGGATGGCCTTGTTATGCTGGGCACTGATGAAAGTCCTGACTCTCCTAGGTTTTCTCTGACTCCACCCCAAGTACAGGAAGTGGAGGAACACTGTGTTACTGCTGGTGGAGATGCAAGTCCAGGTTCCCCATGAGGTCTCCACTGTCTTTGAGGGGAGGCTGGAAACTGGCTCCCTGCTCCGCCTCTTCTGACCACCCTGGTTGGGAGAGCTAGCCAGGCCCCTTACTCAGCCTTTGAGAATGTGAGTGAGGTTCCTGTCCAGTTTTCTCTGTGATGTTTGACTGAAATCAACTGGTTATTGTCTCAAAGTTTTGTCTTGCTTTCCCTTACCTGATCTCTGGCCTTTTGGATTCATTTAAAATTGATAATTTTAAGCCTTATAAAATTGTAATTACTGTAAGGTATACTGGAAGTTAAAGAAGACATTATTGAAATTTTAAGCAGTGGTTTTTTTTTTTTACTAGGGGCATAGAAACCTCTAGCATTATTCTTTTATTTATTTATCTGTTTAATTTATTTTTATATTTTATTTTTGGCTGTGTTGGGTCTTCGTTACTGTGCGAGGGCTTTCTCTAGTTGTGGCAAGCGGGGGTCACTCTTCATTGCGGTGCGCGCGCCTCTTCACTCTCGCGGCCTCTCTTGTTGTGGAGCACAGGCTCCAGATGCACAGGCTCAGTAGTTGTGGCTCACGGGTCCAGTTGTTCCGCGGCATGTGGGATCTTCCCAGACCAGGGCTCGAACCCATGTCCCTGCATTAGCAGGCAGATTCTCAACCACTGCGCCACCAGGGAAGCCCCTAAACAGTGTTTTTTGATGTATTAAAGTTAATTTTAATTTTGTTTTTATGCTTTCTTCCCCAAAGGTGAAGATTTTGCAGAAGTACATCAGAATTGGAATGTTCATAGCTCTGCTTCAGAGCCTTCAAAAGGATATCACAGCAGAGAATTTACACGAGGGTTTTCCCGGGGCAGATATCCTCGGTCTTGTCCTGGCAGGCCCCCACCTCCACAGTTTTATAACTCAGAGCACATGGTACCTCAGGAGACTTCAGGATTTCCACCCCAGAGACAGGATGGCCCTATGATGCCACAGTATCCCTTCCCTCCTCCCGGGTTTGACATGCATAACTTCTCACTCCCTCCCCCTCCACCACCCCCACCACCTGCATCTGCAAACATGGGCTGGGCTGCCCCTGCTGTGGCGCCTCACCCGTTAATTCCCCTACCGTACTCCCTCCCCCCACCTCCGCCCCCCCCACCTCTGCCTCCCCCCTCCTCTTCTGGAGATAGTAATGCTTCTCATTTTGGTCCTTACTATTAGGTGGATGTATGCATTTCCTGAGAAATGTGGACTTTATATATATATATATATACATACATATATATATATATATATATACACACACACATGCGTGCACACGCGCACACACACACATATATATAGGAAGGATTTTTTTAAAAGAGATTATGTAGCTAGATTTTTAAAACATTGTAAATTACTAAATGGTTCCTTCAGTTGTAAGTTGATACATATTGTAATCTTTGTGAAATTGTATTCATGAAAATTTAACATTAAACTTGGTGGGGGGATCCAATTATGTGGTATTAAAACTTTGAACACCACCCAGTTAAACAGTATGTGTAGATCTAATAATAATAGATCTGGAGCAACTTTCATCATGGATTAAAACGTACTGAGCATATTGATTATGTTTTTGGTATATCTGAAAATAAGATATTAAGTCCTATTGAGAGTCTTTAAAATAAACTATTTTTATAAACTTATACTTTGAAAATTGATTTTCATTGTAAATGCCGTTTACTAATAAACATAAATGTCCTAACTTTTTTTTTTTTTTTTAAAGCAAGTGAAGGGTACAAAGAAGAAAAGCCTTAGGTCTTGGCAGCAGTCATGTCTATAATTAAAGTTAATATTTATTTATTTTGCACAGGCAGGCTTTCCATTATCTATGCAAATTTCCATTATTTGGGCATGATCCAGTAGGCTTTACTGTTTAACCACGTAAAGAGACACAAGCATTATTCACAGTAGCATGTATTTACCGCCACACTAGGAGACTGTGTCTCCATATCTGTTTCCCAGATGCTCGGATGCCTGGCACAGAGTAAGTACTTAATAAATATCTATTGAACGACAGACTGAATTTAGAGTTTTTAATTAAATGACCAGTGAATATTATTTTACATGATTCATGTACTCATGAAACATAAACGTAAGGAAGTTAGAGAACTTGAGAGCTAGAAGAGGCCTTGGGAATAGCCGGAACTAGCCCTAATTTAATAAGTATGGAGCAGCCTGACTAGGGGCTCCAGGGAAGTTAGGTCACCAGGGTCGCCAGTGAGGTGGCAAGGAGTTAAACCTAGTTCTGATTCTCAGCCCAGCACTTTCTACTAAATTGGTGTTTTTCAATCTTTCGTCCCTTGACACTCTTACAAAATAGTACTTGTATGCACATTGGGGTAATCTGCTAATTTATCACAAGCCCCTGGACTCTGGTTGCACCGAGACCCCACTTCGCCTCCCTATGGGCTGAGGAGACTCTTTTCAGGGTTACCGGGTAATAAGGTGAGAGGTTCTTGCTCTGGTAATACCTTGGCTTTATCATGTTGTGCTTTATGATTCTTTCTTGAAACATTACTGCAGCTTCTCTTTAGGAGTTGTCTTCATAGATTATGGCGCTGTCTTCTGGTTGATGGAATATTGTAAGAGTTAAGTGAGATTATATCTAAGAACACTAAGAAAACCCCAAAACTTTTTTATAAAAATGGGAAGAGTGAGATGTTGCCATCCAGTTACAGCAAATCAGTAAGCTGTTATAATCACCATGGCATTTAGAAAATCTTTAGACCTCTGTCCAAAAGTAGTCGGTAGATATTTGACAGTAGTTATTTAATATCTGAAGAAACTTAGAGCTGAACCATACCATTTGATTTCTGGTTTCAATTAAGCTGCTACCTTAAACACTTAGATCCAACTTGCCTTCCTCTCTGTACTTAATTCAAGGCTTTTGAAACTTCAAAAATCACTTGAGTTTTGGATGGTTTGTTAACAGTGCACATTCTTGGACTTTATCCCCAGATTCAAATTCAGTATGCCTGAGATGAGACCTGGGAAACCACTTTTAACAGGTACCTGCAGGTGATGAATCTCAGGATTTACTCTGTGTAGATTTCAGGGTAGATGTATCTACTCCAGCTTCTCGGCCCTTCACTCAGGGACTGAAGGGAGTTCTGTTTGGGGTAGTGGTGAGGGTGTGGGGAGTTGATAGGGAAGAAGAGAGAAATAAAACTGGCTACTTAAATTGTATCCTTGCCATCTCACTTGGTTCTCAGAGTTGTATTTTTTCAGGTGTATGCATCTTTGGAGTTTAAGAGGAGGAACCAAGTTGTCTCTTTCATTTGGAAGAGAGAAATATTACAGTCTTCATCATCCCAAGGTTAATCTTGCAGTGCTGCTTTTAAAATCATGTGGCCCTAGATCAACTACTAGCTGATCTAAAGGTAAAACTTAATGTTCTTCTCACACCGTTTCTCACCTCAAATAGAGAATTCTTTATGTAAGTCTTTTCCTATAATAAAGTAGATTGACATTCACATGATTGACTGTAGATAATGTTTTTGCATGTCTACAGTTGTAAATATGGCAAAATGAAATTAAAATTATGACCTAGGCTAGTATATTTATTTTATTAAGGTCAGTATCTCTTCTCTTTTTTTTCTTTAATGGAAAAGATAGTGAGGTCCATGGTCATTGGATGACTTGTCCAATATTAGAAATAAATATTGAAAGAACTGGGTTGAGGTTGCCTAGACCTAGAAGAGGAGGTACAGTTTCAAAACTTAGCAAAACACATTTCTCAAAAGCCTTGTGGTCAAGTCATAAAGTTAAATCCTAAAATGTACCCATCTCTGCTGTGTAGCTGATTAGTAGACCCTATTATCAGTACTAGTTGGATGCACTGGCAGGGGCCCGTGTGCCGGGGTCTCCACTCTTGTGGGCGTTGAGGACTGCAGGGTGCTGCCTTTTCCCTCTTTCTCTTCCCCCGCATTCTGATTTGTTACTGCCTGCCCTCCACCTCACTCCCTTTGTGCTATCTTTCCTTGCTTGGAGTTGGTGAAACTAAGTACATTAAAATTTCAAGACATGTGATGAATAAGAAATGAGTAGAATCTGAGTTCCAATCTACTATAATTTTAAACTATTTGATAAAAAAAGAAGTGGTATTTAAAATCCCCAGGTGTGAAAAATCTTAGTGTATTTTTTATGGACAAGTTTTCTTAATGATTTGGGGAGAAAATCTCAGACATACTGTGTCATTCATATATATTCTGTTTCAACAGTAATTGGCATTTGCGTTCAGTATTATGAATTTAAACATTTTAAGGCAATATGATTAACTGGCTTAATGCTTTCTACCAGTTACTCTGCACAACGTCCGTTGTTGATTTCTTTTCTATTGTGGAAAAAGGCAATCCTTCCCCACTCCAGATGATGACCCAGGTCAAGGAACATAGCAGAGGAAGAGAAAGAATTTGTTACATGTTTACCTCTCGCCCTTCCCCACTGCTTGGCTGGGGTACCTGAGAAAACACTTAGCACACTATCTTCACAAGCTCATCAGAATAAATAGTCTTGTACTTATGTATTTGTGTGCTAGGGAAAATAAGTATGCTAAATACTAGGTCTTTTTAAGAAAAGAATTAAAAACTAGATTAACGTTTCGTAGAGTGAATTACTTTGTATGTTCCCACAATTTGCGTTCATAAAATCTTCGTTCTGACATTGCATATTTGATTCCAATAATAATAAGCTCTCAGGTGTAACTATTTAAAACTAGATACTTTTAATAGAATGCAAGCTGGAAAATAAAAATAATTATGAGAAGTCATTGTCAGGTTATGTTGCAGATACACTATGATTTAATACGGTCTGCACTATATTTATGATTTAATACATTCAGGGTAAAACAGTACACATTTGTGTCCTTCACTGCAGATAAATTGCCAGTATTCCAAAAGCCATTCTCTCTTTGACATTCTGACCTAGTCAGTTCCTACATTTATGTAGCAATTATGTTCCATCCCCCCCAAAATCCCATGGAAACAATTACTATACTGTGCCTGAAATTAAAGTTGGGAAATATCTTCTTAATACCACCTATCAGGCCAAAGTACTTGTTTTGAGCTACTAGCAGCAATGAAATTACCTCTCATCTTTGACTGTGTACTCTGTACCTAACTTGTTATCATTGGTGGATTAGACTAGATCAATTACTGAGTGTCCTGGAAATGAGGTACACAGTTGTGTATCAAATGGTAAAATAATGAAAATAGCCAATGAGGAAAAATTTTCTTCCACATATTCAATAAAAAAATATGAATAATTATATATATATATTATATGTATACTTTCATATATATATTTGAAGGCTAGTACAAAAAGCCTGATTGATATGCATAGTTTAGTTGTTCAGTACCTTTTATTTCTATTCATAAGGTTGATGAAATGGGAATAAATATTACATTGGCTTATTTCGTAGTTACTGCATTACACCAGCCCCCAAAGAGAACAAACTGACCTTACGTGGTAAAAGCTTTTTATTTAAATTGAGCATAAACATTATCTCTAACAAGAGATATGACCCAAACAGTAATAAATACAAAAGAATAAAATCTGTTAGCGTAGAATCCTTATTAAAATGCGATATATAGATGGTGGTGGTCTGTAATGTTTGGATGGTAGAGATGAATTTCTAACATGCTCTCAGTATCGGTAGCCACTGCGATGTGCACAACCATTGCGGCAGCTCCTGAAAACTTTCACGTGTTGTCCCGTGACACACAGCAGGGATGCTCTCCAAATGCCTGCCTGACCTTGCGTCACACGCAGTACTCCATCTCAGCACGTGGCACTGTCAGCCCCAGGTATGCCAGCTGTCTTAGTGGCCAGTTCATTCAAAGCAAATGATTAATTTTCTTTAACACCAGCTTGCTTTTTGACCAACTGTAATTCCTGGTATATTTATTGGCAGCACCGTGAGTTTTCTGTTTAGCAAAATTATGGGTGGAAAAATACTTAAGGGCAGAAAAAAATAACTGTAGGCATTAACTTTATTAATACGTTCAGATACCGTTTGACCCCTATGAAATTGCCTACAAAATGGCAATGTCATACGGTTCAATCTTAAATATGGACTCCATAATGCATTACTTCCTATACATATTTTTCTTCAGTGAACATCTCCCTGTCCCATTATTCTATAGGTCACATTTTGGAAACAGTGTCATAGATAATAGCTGGAAGAAATTCATGGTGGGGCACATTTCTCAGAGGTACGTGGTCTCGCTAAGAAGACAATTTATTAGAAGATCCTGGGGCCTGGAAGTAATGTTAAATATGTTGTATTAGGTTAGGAAACCACTGTTCTTTAGTATAGACTCTGTAGTTCTTAACCTGGTTTCCCTCCCTCCCCAAACCACCCCTGCCCCCTGCAGTGTACTAGAGCCTACTAAAAACCTGTGAGATGTACATTTTTCTAGGAAGGAGGAGAACTGAGGGTCCGTGGCTTTCCTCCTGTTTTTAAAGAGAGAAAAAGAAAGGGGCTGGAAAGAGAGTCTCTCTCAAGGTTTTCCCTTTTTTGGAGCACGTATAACACAAATCTTTTTCAAATTTGGTAATGCACAAACCCTTAAAAAAAGATAGTTGTGAACCCCCAAGACTACTCAGAGACCACGTTGGGAGACACTGAATTATGAAACTAAAATTTCATTCTATAGAAATGCTTCTTTGATGTCTTACAGAATTTTTATACCTGCAAGAATATATCTGTGGATACATTCAATTTAAAAAAATTTGGCCTAAACAATGTTGGATTTCAAATGGCTTTATAGGCAAAACTTCCAAATAATTACAGCCAGGAGGAGAAGAAATATTTAATGGTCTTAGACATTTAGAAAATGTCTTCCAATTGTTTCTGCCCAATAGGGAGTTTATTTATAATTTAGACTATGAACAGGAAATCACTCTTACACTAAAAGAAAGGGGAATTATCTTCACCTTTACAAATTTAGTTGTCAGTCTCCATTTTACAAAGCTCTCTCCAGGCATACTGTGACGAGGAGTGAAATCTGGGTAAGTTTGAAAAGTCTAAAAGCATTCTACAAAGACAAAAATGCCCGTACACAAGAGCAACAGACAATAGTCCATGATATGTGGTAACTAAACAGCTGGTGTCTAGGGAAGACAAAGTTTTAACTGATCAAGTAGCTGCTGACAGAAAACATTACTGTGGAAATAAAGAGTAAGGACTTTGCATTAGGTGATTCTTCTACGTTGATTGGAGAGATTGGAGAAGAAAAGAGTTGAGCCCAGGGCTTTAAATTCTAATCCTGCAACCTGGGTAAAGACCAAGAAAACGTCTATATTATCCTGAAATAAACAGACAATGCCAACTCCCTTCACAAAACTATCTCCTGTTAGCTGCAGGGTTGGAATTTCCAAAAACCAAACCTATGTCTGATCCTGTGGTTGCCTGAACACTGAATGACCCTCAGATGAACACTGTGAATGAACCTCAAAAACAATGTAGAGCAAAACCACCAGACACAAAAAGGTATGTTGTTTGATTCCATTTATGAAAAGATGAAAAAAGAAATGTAAAAACCAGTTAACCTAACCTTTAGTTTTTAGGGATACACACTTTGATAGCACAAATATTAAAAATGAAAAAAAATAGCAAGAAAGGAATTAACTATGGATGTCAAGAGAGTAAATGCATTAACAGTGAGGAAGAATAATAATTGGGAAAGGGTAAAAGGGGGCCCTTCTACAGTTCTGGCCACACCCCAGATACAGTTATATGGGTGATCGCTTTGTGATAATTTATTAGGCTGTACATGTATGTTCTAAGCAAATCCATATGTGTATATTATTCTTCAAAGTCAAAAGGATTAAGATAAACAACCCTTGTATGGCTTCCCATCCCACTCAGAGAAAAAAGTCAAGGTCCTTAAGTGGCCTGCAAGTCCCTCAGTGATCTGGCCCCTATTAACTGATTTCTCAACTCCCCTTCCTTTAAAGACCTAAATAGACATTTCTCCAAAGAAGACATACAGATGGCCAACAAACACATGAAAAGATGCTCAACATCACTAATTATTAGAGAGATGCAAATCAAAACTACAATGAGGTATCACCTCACACCAGTCAGAATGGCCATCATCAAAAAATCTACAAACAATAAATGCTGGAGAGGGTGTGGAGAAAAGGGAACCCTCTTGCACTTTGGTGGGAATGTAAATTGATACAGCCACTATGGGGAACAGTATGGAGGTTCCTCAAAAAACTAAAAATAGAACTACCACATGACCCAGCAATCCCACTACTGGGCATGAACCCTGAGAAAACCATAATTCAAAAAGAGTCATGTACCACAATGTTCATTGCAGCACTATTTACAATAGCCAGGACATGGAAGCAACGTAAGGGTCCATCAACAGATGAATGGATAAAGAAGATGTGGTACATATATACAATGGAATATTACTCAGCCATAAAAAGGAGTGAAATTGGGTCACTTGTAGTGATGTGGATGGACCTAGAGTCTGTCATACAGAGTGAAGTAAGTCAGAAAGAGAAAAACAAATATTGTATATTGGCACATATATATGGAATCTAGAAAAATGGTACAAATGAACCTACTTCCAGGGCAGGAGTAGAAATGCAGACGTAGAGAACAGACATGTGGACGTGGCGGAGGTGGGGTGGGAAGGAGAGGGTGGGACGAAGTGAGAGAGTGGCATTGACATATATACACTACCATGTGTAAAATAGGTAGCTAGTGGGAACATGCTGTAAAGCACAGGGAGCTCAGTTTGGTGCTCTGTGATGACCTAGAGGGGTGGGAAGGAGACGCAAGAGGGAGGGAATATGGGGATATATGTATACGTATAGCTGATTCATTTTGTTCTACAGCAGAAACTAACACAACATTGTAAAGCAATTATGCTCTGATTAAAAAGAAAAATTCTTCCTCTTTCTCATTCTGTTCCTGCAGTTGCACATTTATACTTGAACATGAGTGGAGAAAACCAAACCACCATGCTGTCTGGATCACTTGAAATTCCTCAGCACTTCCCCAAAAAATGCACCCTTAGGGCTGCCTGGAAATGCACCATATTTCGCTAGACTGTTCACCAGTCTCCACCTAGGTGGCAATTTCATGCCTCTCCTCTATCTCCAAGCCCTCCACTTCCCCCACCTGCTATTTCACTATCCTTCCTCTCCTGGGTATTTTGCCTGCCTCTTTGCTCTGAGAAAATGGAAAGGATTCTATTTGTTGGACATAGAGGTGTATCACCCTTTCAAGAAAAACGCCATTACCCCAGCTGTTGGGAGAGCTGTCAGATATATGCCTGAAATCAGCTCCTAGCAAGAGCCCAAGCATAGACCCTTCAGAGGAACCCAAATCCAATGTCAGTTTAGAGGGAAGAGGGTGGCAGCAGCATAAAGACACCAGGGACAAATCCAAATCTGTCTTTGGAGTTGGTTTAAGGCTTTGCCAGGCATGAACTGTACTTTGAAATTTTCTTCCAAACAATCCTGTTTCCTCCTCTCCCTTCGTAAGTGTTGATCCCTAGTATTCAGCATTCCAAACTCCAGCTTAATTTTGCTTCCAGAACTCATTCTGTGACACCTCATAAAGGATCCAGATTCATATCGCCATGTCCGTATACCAATCTGCTTCTGTTCCAAAGTCCTATGACTGCCTCCTCTAGGTAGAGCTCTTATTTAAAGCAATCACTTCATTCGTGTACTGTTTTTGCTTACTCAAAGACATCACCCTAGCAATTCTCTCCTCTCCCCTGACATCACCAATCTTTCCTTGTTGGAAAATTTTCCATTATTTGTCCCATCCTATAATTAGAAAAAAAATAATTATTTTGGCCCATTCACCAGTTACTGCCCTGTTTCTCTGCTCTCTTTTGCAAAAAAATGACTTTAAAAGTGATCTATTATCCCAGTCCCCAATTCCTCTTCTCCCAACTCTCTTTAGTTTATTCTAATCAGGATTTTGCTCCCACTAATGGATGAGAACCACTCTTGTCACAGTCATTCCGTGCGTCCTACAATGCCAGCTACGATGGTCTGGTCTCAGCCTTCGTCATACTTCACTATTTTCATGAAGGCTGATAGTTTTCTACTCTTTGAAACTTTTTCCGCTTGGCTTCTAGGATGTCAAGCTCTCTTGTTTTTCTACCTCACTGGTTACACTTTCTCAGACCAGCCACAGGTCTAAGTGGCACTATTTACTTAAAAATATGCCCAGGTCCCTGGAGATGTGCCGTGAGGGGCATTGCTGTCAGTCTCCTTTCCTGGTTTGCTCTTTGCTCTGCCTCTTAGGGAGCACGGTCACAGGGCTCTGTGCTTGGTGCACTTCTGTTTTCCAATTACACTCATCTCTACCCCAGACTTTGCTCAGAGTTGGAACTCCACAGACCACCTGATGTTTCACTCCGATGACTAATCCACACCTCAACATGTCCACCACTCAGTTCTAAGCTCTCAGTCCACAGTTGCTCCACCAGAAGTGTCTGCTCTCTCAGTGGTGACAACTCCGTCCTTGCAGTTGCTCAAGCCTCAGATACCTGCTGCAAAACAAAGCAAATGGAAAATCAATAAGGACTGTATATTTTACTTTATGATCAGGGATGGGGATGGGAGAGCGGTGGTTAAAGTAGAGAAGTAACCTACTTCCCAGTTTGCTAGGAGGAGTTCTCTGGATTTAAATACTCCACATGGGTTGATGGCAAGACCAAAGGGATTAACTCTTCTCCCTCCCTTTCCACCAATAATCATTCCTGCCTCCATTGAGTAGGATGTTACCAAACTCAGGTCCAGCTGCTGGCCTCTCGAAAATCAATACGAGAGAGAGAAATGTTGGTAGAAAGGAAAGTTGCTTTTAATCAGAATACTGGCCATCTGGGGAGAAGGTGGACTCAGTGTCTGCAGTAACCATCTCTGAAGGTTCTGCTTGGGCATGAAAGCTTTTAAGGGGGAACAGGGAAGTCATTTCAGTTAATCATTGAGATGGGGGTCAGCGTCCTCACCATCCCTCACTGTGTGCAGGCTTGTCGACTCCTTGCAATATTTCTTTAGATGATCTCTTGTTCACACAGCTTGTTCATGAGATTACTGAAGGGGAAGCTAGGGAAGAGATCTGTTAATTACTTATTCTTCATTTCTACTTCTTTGATCCATGGAAAGAACCAACAGTTTAGGCAATGTATTGGGTGATCAAAAGATTTGAAAGGTGTGCTAGGGCTGGAATGAGTAGAGCATGGGGTGCCTGGTTTAAGGTTAGTGACAAGACCAAGGGGCCTCCTGCATAGAGCTGCTGACAAGGATACTCATCTATCTATTTGTTTAACATCAGATCAGTCTTTTGGGCTTCCCTGGTGGCGCAGTGGTTGAGAGTCCGCCTGCCGATGCAGGGGACACAGGTTCGTGCCCCGGTCCGGGAAGATCCCACATGCCGCGGAGCGGCTGGGCCCGTGAGCCGTGGCCGCTGAACCTGCGCATCCGGAGCCTGTCAGTCTTTCAGCTTTTTATCTAGAAGAATATATCCTACCCCTGTCACTGGGAAAAGCAGCAAAGGGTAGATATGCAATGGCTAGAGCCACATCCAGAAAGGAGAGATTTTTGCCAGAGCCACTTAGATAAAGTATTCTCTGAGGAGCCTTTGAAGAGTAATTCCTGGGCTTAATTAGTTATTATAGTTATTGTAAAAGGGAGAAGCAAACTCAGGCAGCTCTATCAGTTTTCATCCAGGCCTTTAATCCATTTTCTAAATACAACTAAATCAGAAATTATGGTTCCTGATCCCTGGGACCACAAATATAAATATCTGTGTTATAAAGTGGTTAGAGCTCATCAGTGGTGGGTTCAAAAATACCCATACTAGAGTTTAACTTGATGGAAACAAAAAGAGAAAAAAACACATATATGTGATATCATATGGTATGTGTTTTTCTGTTTCTGACTTACTTCACTTAGTATGGTCATCTCCAGAATATGACACAAAGGAACTTGTATATTAAACAGAAACAGACTCACAGGCAGAGAGAACAGACTGGTGGTTGCCAAGGCAGAGGTGGGGAGGGTAAGTGAGAGATGAATGAGGAGTTTGGGACTTGCAGGTGCAAACTATTATATATAGAATGGATGAACAACAGGGTCCTACTGTATAGCACACGGAACTATATTCAGTATCCTGTGATAAACCATAATGGAAAAGAATATGAAAAAGAATGTGTGTGTATATATATATAACTGAGTCACTGTGCTGTGCAGCAGAAATTAATGCAATGTTGTAAATCAACTATACTTCAATAAAATAATTTTTTTAAAAAAGAGAAAAAACCAAAAGCAAAACTAAAACTCAGCTTGAAATCTGCAGGAGTGTGTTGAGACACATCTACACCACTTTTCCTTGACCTTAGGTTTCCAGAGGAGGGAAAGAAGAGTCCAAACTTGCACTCACCGTGCAAGTTCCTGTTACAGTTAAGAGCCTGCCACTCACTCACGGAGGCTGGCAGTGACTTCTAAACAGATCACGTGTGTGAGTGATCCCGGCCAACAGCTTTCTGTGTCAACTGATGTCAGGTTTCCACTCCCCATGGAGAAGCTGTCTCCTTCTAACAGTGGATCTCGCTGTTGTCACAGAGCAAGCTGTGGCAGGTTTTTCTCGGCTCTGTGAGGTCGGTCATTATGTCATCGTCCCCTCGTTACACCTGTGTTCTTTCTCTGGGTCCCTAAATGTTACTTCCCTTCTTCACTCACTCATAGGAAAATACTGTAAACAAACATTAGCCTCACAATAAGAGGATTTTTTTCTTCCTAGACAAATTGAAATGTTTTAGATGGCAGAAATAAAGGAATTTTAATGAATACAGAGTGAATACTTTCAACTTCTTTTTCTCCTTTCCCAGAATGAATAAGTAACAATTGTAGGCCAACATTTTAGAGTAATCTAGCCAGGGCGTATAAGCTTTTTAAGTATGAAATTATTTTAAGCACTTCATTTATGGCATAAATTGTGACTTTTATATTGGGATGGGGCATATGAGGGTAGGAGGTAATGGAGGGAGAAGAAGGACATGTTCTTGAATTGTATTTGAAAGAAGTGATTTCCTCTAGCTGTCTTCTCTCAGCCCTTGCAAGGTCAAGTCTCTACATGGGCAAAAAGAAGATGAAAGGACAACACCGAAACCTTGTCCCATGGAGCTGTTTTAATGAAGAGCTTGTTTCTGCCCCAAGCAGAAATACCTTGGAATGTGAGAGGTACAGATGGAGAGTTCTAAAGAAGTTATTGTCAACATGTAGTGATGATTTGGGGAGAAAAAGGAGGAAATGGGGAACTATTTCCTCTGCATGAGCCTAATTTCATTAAGGGCTGTAACCCAAGGGAAAGACACAAAGCCCTCCACTTGCGAGGCTCTCTCCTGAGAAGGAAGGAGCTCCAAACACGAGCAGGTTGGTCACTGGGCCCCAGCTCCTTTAGATGCACGTGTTTCCTCAAGCATGTGGTATCCACAGGGAATGTTTATTGAATGAATGAATGAAGGAATAATTCAAAGAGTATATTTTTGCCTATTATTAAATACATTTTAAGAACACTTATTACACTTTAAAATCTCATATTCCTTCTTACTATTACTAGTGTGAAGCATAACAAAGGAGAATATAAACAAAATGCCTTATCTGTTGCCTTAATTATAGATTCGTTGATTCATCAACTAATATGAAGGAGGAAAGCTTTGACTAAATGAAAAAAAATGCAGATTAGTGTAACTTTTAACAATTATTATATTAAAGTATGACTGACTTTCTCATATTGAATTCAGTGCTCAACATTTGAATATTATTTTCTCTTTTAGGAAATTGTAAAGGATTTTATTAACTGAGAATGGGGAAATAAGAGATGCTTTCCAAGTGCTAAGTTAGGAAGTTTCAAAAGAGACAGAGTAAGCTATTCGATAATGAGTTTGAATAAACAGCTACTGGGAAATAAACAATGTGCTATTATCTAAGTATCTTCATCTATTTCTTTCCCTCCTTCAATACCCTTACCCAATCTTCCCCTTCCTGTAAGCAGTTACAGGAAAATGGAGTAGAATGACCTAAGATCTCCAAGGTCAAGGTCTAGTGACTTCAGAAACTGTGACCTCTCAGAAAGCCCAGAGAGGTCATCTCCTCATTAACCTACTGATGAAAGCAAAGAGAATGTATGCAGGAAGAAAGGAATATTTTCTGAATCCTGACACTCAAGTGAGCTATAATCTTTGAAATATACGCACAGCTCACTGCAACATAGATAAAGAATCTAGGAAATAGTACCTATTTCCGATATTTCAATTCCTGTTTATCAGGCATTATCAAGGGAGCTATATCGTCTCCAAGGAGATGAGACTTAATTCTTAGAAAGTGAAAAATTCTTACTCTTCTTCTTTTTCTGTACACAGCAGATACACATACAGTAATTATGTATTAGATATATATAATTATAATTAGATATACAGTATATCTGAGGTATTAGAATTTCATGCTGGGAAGATTAGTTAAAAATGCCTAAAAAGCAGGAATTCCCTGGTGGTCCAGTGCTTAGGACTCGCGCTTTCACTGCTGTGGCCCGGGTTCAGTCCCTGCTTGGGGAACTAAGATCCCACAAGCTGCCGGGTGCATCCCAAAAAAAAGCAAAAACCGAAAAACAGTATTGTGCATCGGGCTTTTTGTTTACTAAAGGTTTTTATTCTCTGCCCAGTTCTGGCTAATGGAGCAAATGGTAGAGAAGTATGGAAACCAATTTTTTAAATACTTGAGCCAATACAGAACTTTCAGGTAAAAGATTGTTTTTAGAATATGCCTAGATCTGAGACTGGACTGAGGTCACTCTTGTCTGAATTGAAGTCATTTCATTCCTGCAAGATGGTCTAAACTTTGTTGTTGTTGTTGTTGCGGTACGCGAGCCTCTCGCTGTTGCGGCCTCTCCCGTTGCGGAGCACAGGCTCCGGACGCGCAGGCTCAGCGGCCATGGCTCACGGGCCCAGCCGCTCCGCGGCATGTGGGATCTTCCCAGACCGGGGCACGAACCCGTGTCCCCTGCATCGGCAGGCGGACTCTCAGCCACTGCACCACCAGGGAAGCACTGTTGTTTTGTTTGTAAACTTAAAACGTCCTAATGCCCGAAGAGGCACTGAACAAATCATTGAGCCGTCGCTATAATTAAGTTGGATTTATCTTATGCACAAATAGTAGCTTTCCTGATTGTTTATACTAAATCGCTAGGAATTTCACCAGATGTCACTACTGAGGTTGGAAAAATACTCTACTGGCATTCTCATGGAACCACTGCCCTGATGTTTTTCAGAAAGTGAAGCTTATCATTTCCAATGCATTGTAAGTTGTTTCTCAGTGAGCATTCATTATGACTCTGGTTAATAAATTAATGAGCTTAGAGACTGGGATAGGTGTGTCTCAAATATAAATGTTCCTTCTTGCTACTTTAATACAGATGAGTAATTTCAGACATTAAAAAATCACTATCTTTGTATGTCCGTGTTTTGTTATATTCAGTAAAACTAGGAACAAAAAGAAATCGCATGTATGAAATATAACAGAAAGAGTCCAAAATTAACTATATTTTTATGAACATCTCTATAATAGCATCTGTTTTTTTCACTAAGTAGGTATATTCAATTTTATTAAAAGCCCATTTTTATAAAATGCTTGGTGCACCAAATATGGCACAATCTGTAGTCTTAGCCACATGTTCATTTACACAGGTGTCCAAGGAGCTAATGACATCACCCAGTCAGTGTACTGTCGAAGCAGAGTAGCTGGGCCAAGGAGCTACCTAGGAGATATTTTCCAAATCTGCAAACAAGCTGACAATCTGTTTCTAACCAAAAGAAACAAATGTCTAAGAAACGATCAGAAAAATTCCAAGTCAATGTATTAACAACTCAAACTTTGACAATCATAACTTGGGTGGCTCAATTGAAATGCAGCAGTGCTGCAGCCGTTGTTTTAATAGTACAACACTTGACCAAGACTCAAGTGAAGTGAAATATTGAATAAGAAAAAAAACACATGAGCTTCCGGGGAGCCGCAAGTCCCAAACGTAAGGTAGATAGCTAGTGGGAAGCAGCCGCATAGCACAGGGAGATCAGCTCGGTGCTTTGTGACCACCTAGAGGGGTGGGAATAGGGAGGGTGGGAGGGAGACGCAAGAGGGAAGAGATATGGGAACATATGTATATGTATAACTGATTCACTTTGTTATAAAGCAGAAACTAACACACAATTGTAAAGCAATTATACTCCAATAAAGATGTTTAAAAAAAAAAAAAAAAGGTGGGAGAACAGGCCGGGCAGCTTTGGCCTTTCGTGCCCAAACAGAACCTGAGATGATTCCCTTTCTCTCCCTCCCCTTCTCCCTGCCTCACACTGAAGGGGACACATGGGGAGGGGCAGGCGGGAAGGAGATTTCTCTTCTTCATCGTCTGTCCTCTGCCAGATGAAAGGGGAGAAGCCCGACTTTGAAGTCACAGCCGCAGGAAACAGAGACTGGAGGAGTTTCCTCCAAAAGACGTTGCAGGGTTCAGTGCTGCTGCAGTCTGGATGTCTCAGAACTGAAACATGCCGATGGACAGTGTCTCTCTGAAGCCAGAAAGAAGTGTTGGATAAATAATGAGAACCACAAAACAAAGCTTCATGAGAATGGCACCAATGTTCACTTAGGTTTTTCATGAGCTTAGGCTTCTCCTATAAGATGATGCACTTGCCTGTTGAATGTTTATGCTGACTTGGTTTAGTAAAGGTTTAGTTTTGAAAACTGGAGAAGGTCTGCTTATCCTTTATGGAGATCAACCATTACAGCAGCAAGATAGCTGAGGTGCACGTCAAAGGAATGATTTCAGTGAGCCCAGACTCTTGCATCCTCCCATACTTAGAAAAGCGCTAAATTCCTTAACTTGAGATGTCTGATTTTCTTTAATTGACAATAATATTTTGACGTTCAGACCACCTGCCCTTTGCTGCAAAGGTCCTACATAACCTGGCTCCCCAGCTCGCCTCCTTGGAGCAGTTTTCTCAGGGTTACTGAAGATGCTGTCTTCCGGGCTTGAAGTCCTAAAAATTCCCACCGCATAAAACATAACTCTCAACTTTTAGGTTGTGAATAATTTTTTAGTTGACAAGCAAAATGTCTTGAAAGCTGGTACTGAATGATTCAGGAAAACTCAACTTCAGCGCACCTGTATGAATCTGCTCAGGCTGCCTTAACCAAATACCACCTGCGCGGCTTAAACAGCAAACATTTATGTTCTCATAATTCTGGAGGCTGGAAGGTCAAGGCCAGGGTGCTGGCAGATTTGGTGTTTGGTGAGACCTCTCCTCCTGGCTTGCAGCCAGCTGCCACCTTGCTGTGTCCTCACACGGCCTTTCCTCTGTGCACACTGGGGAGACAGCGGGGTCTCTGCTGTCTCCCCCTCTTCTTAAAGGACACCAGCCCTGCTGGATTAAGGCCCACAGGGCCTCATTTAACCTTAATTCCCTCCTTAAACGTCCTGTGTCCCCATGCAGCCACACTGGGGGTTAGGGCTTCAACATTTGAATTTTAGGGGAAATAGAAATTTGGGGGGATCAAACTCCTCTATCTAGTTGATGACACTGTGCTGTTGGTAACTTAAAAAAAAAAAAGCATAACCTAAAAGCTGAGAATTTTGTTTTATTCAGCAGAGTTGCTGAGGACTTCAAGGCTGGGGGGCAGCATCTCAGACAGCTCCGAGGGACTGCTCCAAAGAGGTAAGGGAGCATAGGTGTTTTTGCAACAAAGACCAGGTAGTCAGAACATCAAAAGATTACTGTTAAAGAAAACCAGACATCTCAAATTAAGAGCTTTTCTTTTTATGGGAAGATGCAAGAGTCTAGGCTCACTAAAGTCATTCCTTTGATATACACCACTGCTCTCTGGCACCAGTATCCTGTTCTCTCCCGTCCTGAGTCCCCTCAGGTGCACCACTGGGGACAACTGCAGTGGCTGAGAGCTTGGCAGTGGGCAGCCCATTTGTCTCCATCCTGAATCCCCTCAGGGCTCACTGTTAGGGGAGCTGTAGTGGCTTGAGAGCTGCAGCAATCCTGTGTTTATCAATATGGCAGTTGGCAGTTTTCATCACACTGCCAAGTTTATTTTGACATGGCTTTTGCCCAGGTAGATATGGGCAGATGGGCAGCCTGCGGACACAGCTGCTTCCTCCTAGTGCCCTCTCTTTCCTTGGTCTCTCTCTCTCTGTCTCTCCCTAGAGAACCTAAAATTGGACACACATATGAGCACCTCACTATTCTTCTGTCTCTCTGTCCTCCCCACAATCCTGGTAAAAAGATTTTCTTTACAGCATCTCTTCTGATTTTGTCTTCTCCTCCTCTTTCTGACTCTAGCTAAAATTAAATATAGATAGCAGTTCCTTCTCTACACTATAAAAATGTCTGTGAGCTACGTTCTTCAAAATTGTTTGTTGATCTGCGACTGGGAAGAAAAATAATTAATTTTTAAAATTGTCAGGCTTCCCTGGTGGCACAGTGGTTAACAATCCGCCTGCCAATGCAGGGGACACGGGTTCGAGCCCTGGTCTGGGAAGATCCCACATGCCACGGAGCAACGAAGCCCGTGCGCCACAACTACTGAGCCCATGCGCCTAGAGCCCGTGCTCCGCAACAAGAGAAGCCACCGCAATAAGCAGCCCGCGCACCGCAACAAAGAGTAGCCCCTGCTCGCAGCAACTAGAGAAGGCCCGCGCGCAGCAAGGAAGACAAACGCAGCCAAAAGTAAATTAATTAATTAATTAATTAATTAATTTAAAATTGTCTTTCTAGTCTGTCAGTGGAGTTATTATCTTGCTGCGTATTTTGCAATAATAACTTTAAGATTACTTCGGTAATATACATTTATGTGATTCATTTTATATGTGTGACTAGAAAAAAAGCAATCACAAGAAGAAATAGAACTTTTTGTATGTGTACAAAGTAAAGTAGAACTTGCAATGCAAGTCATTCTATTTACTGTAACAAGAAGAGAAATGTTTTTCATGTAGGTTCTTAAGCTCCCTATGTTAGGTAAGTGAGAGCGTTTATCAGTGTGCATTAATCCAGGGAATTGTTAAACCAAAGGAGCAAGTTGAATGAGCTACAGAGAAACTCTTAAGCAGAAGTGCTGAATTTCTTCTTATATAATTATCTTTGATTGCCAGGAAAGCTTAGAGATGATTAAAATAAAAAGGAGGTAAGTATCGTTAGAACACTTATGTATCTTGTCAGCAAATTGCTGAAACTCACGAAAAGGCACTGGACTTTAGTGCTCAGCTGGATCCAGAAGATGGAAATCATTTCTTTCCTCCTAAGTTCTTAATAGGAGTCCAGAAGCTACTAATATTCCTGAATTTTTATTCAGGCGTAAACTTTCACATTTTGTGAGCTCTATGCTATGAGACCTCTAGTTAATGGAATTCTTTCCCCAGATGACCCTTTAATAGAAAAGATATTCCTTAAGTTTCCTTATCATTTGCAATTAACAAGCCAGAAGCATAATAAGTGGCCATGAATTTTCCTTTATTTATTTTATAAATATTTAATGAGTATCTGTGTGCCAGGTAGTGCTTTCAGTACTGGAAACACAATGACTAAATCACAAACTATACTCTTAAGGATCTCACTGTCTAGCAGGGATGGCGGGGAAAGGAAAGAATGGTTTCCATTCAGTGAGATGGGTGCCTTGGTAGAAATAATTATAAGCTAGAGTGAAGGAATAAAGGAGAGAGCAGGAAAGGCAGCACAGAGGAGGTGACATGTGTGCTGTGTCTTGACGGATGAGTAGGAGATTTCCAGGTTGATAAAGAGAGGGAAGAGCTCTCAAAATAGCTTACAACATGTGCTAAGACAGAGAATATGGAAAACCATGACTCTGAGATCACATCTCTCTTTTAGTCATGTACTACTTGACTCTAGGCAAAATCAGAATCAGTATATCTTTGATAAGTTATAAAGTAATTTCTTAAAAAATTGGAACCAGTAGCACATTTATGTATTTTCATACATTGGTCTTCAGGAGTGAAGTTCATCCTTAAATTCAGGATGAAGTTCAGTTTCATCTAAATATTTTACAACATGTTTTCCTTCTATCTCTGTC
Organism: Aethalodelphis obliquidens; assembly: GCF_003676395.1. NCBI lineage: Eukaryota > Metazoa > Chordata > Mammalia > Artiodactyla > Delphinidae > Aethalodelphis > Aethalodelphis obliquidens. Next base: position 4,965,421 of record NW_020837961.1, on the reverse strand, counting down.
AAAAAGATAAAAGCAGTTAAATGACAGCAATGCACCGAGAAGGAGAGGTGTTTATAGAGTTTCCTTTGTTGCAGCACTCACTTTGCCCAGAAAGATGCAGTTTCGGGAAGCGTGTCCTGGTGTGATGCAGGACAGATTTTCTTCCAGGTTCCACTTTGACAGCTGGGGGTGGAGCAACTTTCTGCTCTGTTCTTCCCTTCCCCTTCCTGCATCTACCTGAGGAAGAGGAGCTGCTGCTTTCAGATATAAGTAAATCCAAGACATTCCACTTCCTTCACCAGTGGTGAGATGGCTTTAAGTTAAAAATACATGTTAATCCAGAAATACTCTCCTCTGTTTTTTTTTATCTTATGGGGCTGGGTTAGGCAATTCACCGACAAACTCAGCGGCTCTATGCCCGTTTTTCTCACCTAATAAAATAGACTTACATGATGGTCGGGTCCTCCCAAGATACAGATTTGGGAGGGGCCGGGGTAGTGTGGGAAAAGGTCATGCTTAGCCAAAGCCACTAAGTCTCTGCCATAAATCTGCCTTTGTGGTCACTGGGCACTCACTGCACCAAACTATCCTCTTGCCCTCAAACAGTCCTCTCCTTCTCCAGTATTTCTCTTCTCAGTGAATGCCAGCAGTCAAAGATCCCCAGGAGACACGAGACAAATTTAGGTGCTCAAACAGGGCATGTGGCGTCTCAGCAGGGGTGGTCTGGGAGGGTAGACAGGGGAGATGGGCTTGGGTGAGATGACTGTGGAGACGGTTCACAAAAGCTGGCGTGGCTCTGGATTGGGTATATAGGGCTGTGTTTGTGCTGGTGTGTATGTACAGCTGTCACGTGACATCATCCAGCCTCTCCCAGCTAGCTGAATGAATTAATAAATATGTTCATTAATTTATTAATTCCCAAGCTATTCTGCAGTGATCTTTGAGAACAGATTTGGGGGAATTTTTGCTTTAAGAGAGCCTTAAAATTTGAGATCTTTAAATGGTCTTAAAAGATTCTCATGACTTAACAAAATTTCGGATTATAGGTAGTTAACCTCTCAATAAAAAGCTGATGGAAGTATTTATTGAATAAAAAAGACAGAACCTCAGGTCTGGTATTTTAAATTTACTGAGTCCTTAAGGATAAAGTGGAAAGATGATTTCTTTGGAGTAGTGAAAATAAAGTAAGAAGTAATTCTGTCCTCTGGGCATAGAAAGTGCTGTTTCACTTTTCTCTTTCATTTTTCTGGAAGAAATGGAGATTGGATCCTGGGGGGGATTCTTCAGCCTTAAACTGTGGAGTTGGGCTGTCAGAGGACTAATACCCTCACCCTCCTCAAACCTTATATATTGACTTTGTATATTTTTGTATTTTGTAAAATTTTAAGTTATTAATTTTTATAATTTAGTGGTGGATTCCTTTCAATTTTATGTATATAATAAAATTTTCAAATAATGACAAATTAAATTTTTTCTATTCTTATAATTAATTAATTACCTATCAATCTATCTACCTATCATTGAATTATTTAGGATCTTCAGTGCCACGTAGGATATATTTGTTGATAAGCGATATATCAGTCTGCTGTGGCTGCCATAACAAAATACCAGACTAGGCAGCTTAAACTACAGAAATGTATTTTCTCACAATTTTGGAAGTTAAAAGTCTTCATCAAGGTGTCAGCAGTGTTGGTTTCTTCTAAGGCTTCTCTCCTTGGCTTGTAGAAGGCTGTCTTCTTCTGGTGTCTTCATACGGTTTTCCCTCTGTGTGTGCCTGTGTCCTAATCTCCTCTTCTTATAAGGACACCTGTCATAGTTGATTAAGAGACACCCTAATAACCTCATTTTAACGTAATTACCTCTCTAAAGATCATATCTTCAAATACCTTCTGAGGGACTGAGGTACTTCAACATATGAATTTTGTGGAGACACAATTCAGTCTAGAACAACAGGTATTCTTGTCTTGTTCCTGATTTTAAAACACGTTTTTTCATGTTTTACAATTACATATAATATGTCAATTTCAGTGGCATTAACTGAATGACAGTTGTCTCTGGACCCTTCATTCCCCCCCACCCCAAACACACCAATTCAGCAATAATTCATGGACAGATTCCTTTTGTGACGAATCAGGAACTAATTGAAAAAGACTTCTGCATCCCGGGAGAATGCAAAACCAGATTCACCAAAGCTGGTAGGAAGATTTGGGATGTCTTCCTGCCAGACAGTCTGCAGCCAGCACAGTTCCATATGGTCAGGAAGAGGCCGCCTAGCTCCTCCCAGCTTCACCCCGGGGAGAGGAAGAGTTGGTCGAGTGCCCCAAGTTTTCTGAAGGGGCTCCTCACTCAGAGGACTGGCTTTTGCCTTGTCTGTCTTGAACCCTGATGGGTCTGGGACAGTCTAGCTGGCCCAGGGGAATGGAAACAGCAGCTTGGGCTGGTAGATGCCTTAGCTCCCCACCCTTTCTTAGTACAGAAGAGCCGACAAAAGCCACATCTGCCTGCTTCTCCCTGGGGAGGGTTGGTAGAGGCCCCCGAAATCTCTGGCCAGGCTTTCTGGTGAGGGTCTTCTGTACAAATGGAGACTGAAATCAGAGCTGCTTTGTCCAGCACACAGACACCAACAGAGAGTCAAGGAAAATGAAGAATCAGGCAAAGGCATTCCAAACAAAAAAACAAGATGAGTCTCCAGAAACCAAATCTAATTAAAGTGGAGTTACATGATTTACCTAACAGAGAATTAAAAATAACTCTCACAAAAACCCACTGCAAAACACATGAACAAAGTGAGAATTTCAACAGGGATAGAAAATATTTTAAAAGTACTAAACAGAAAGCGTGGTGCTGAAGGACAAATAATTGAACTGAAAAATTCACTGAGTTATTCTACAATAACTGTTAGAACTAATAAATGAATTCGAAAAAGTTGCAGGATACATGATCAACATACAAAATCAGTTGTGTTTCTATATACTAACAATGAGCTGTCTGAAAAGGAACTCAGGAAAGCAATCCCATGTACAATAGCATCAAAAAGAATAAAATACCTGGGAATAAACTTACTGAGGAAATGAAAGACCTGTATATGGAGAACTATAATACAGTGTTGAAAAATTAAATAAGGCACAAACAGATGGAAAGATATCCTGTGTTAATGGATTGGAAGAATTAATATTGTTAAAATGTCCATACAACCCAAAGCAGTCTACAGATTCCATTCAGTCTCTACCAAAATTCCAATGACATTTTTAAATAGAAATAGAAAAAAAAACACAATTCTATAATTCACATGGAAGCACAAAAGACTATAAATAGCCAAAGCAATTTTGAGATAAAGAACAAAGCTGGAGGCATCACACTTTCTGTTTTTAAAATATTCTGCAGGCGCACTGGAGATATTGCAGGCTCAGTGCCAAAACACTGCCATAAAGCAAATATCACAATGAAGAGAGTCACAAGAATTTTTTGGTTTTCCAGTGTGTATAAAGGTTATGTTTACACTATACTGTAGTCTACTAAATGTGCAATAGCAGTTATGTCTAAAAGAACCATGTACATACCTTAATTAAAAAGTACCTTATTGCTAAAAAAAATGCTAACCACCAGCTGAGCCTTCAGTGAGTCATACTCTTTTTACTGGTGGAGGGTTTGAAAAATTGTGAGAATTACCAAAATGTGAGCACGCAAAGTGAGCAAATACTATTGGAAAAATGGCACCGAGATACTTGCTCGAAGCAGGGTTGTAATTTGTAAAAAAACACAGTATCTGTGAAATACAATAAAGCGAAGCACAATAAAATGAGGTCTGCCTGTACAAAGCTAGAGTCATCGTACCAGTACGGTACTAGCATAAAGACAGACATATAGATCAACGGAACAAAATAGAAAGCCCAGAAATAAATCCTCATATATACAATGAACTGATTTTCAGTAGGAGTACCAAGAATACACAATGGGGAAAAGACAGTCTCTTCAACAAATGGTTCTGGATCACTATCCTCCTTTCCAAAGGTAACAACTATCCTTACTTCTAACACTTTGTATTAGTTTTATTATAATGAATCTTGTGCTATGTATTCTTTGCTGTCTACCTTCTTTTACTCACCATTT